>NW_026600361.1:157500-345568 GCF_029448725.1 Salvelinus fontinalis
AGAGACATGGAGGAGGGATGGTAGTCTCTATCTGATAGAGACCTGGAGGAGGGGTGGTAGTCTTTATCTGATAGAGACCTGGAGGAGGGATGGTAGTCTCTATCTGATAGAGACATGGAGGAGGGATGGGTGATTGAAGTCTCTATCTGATAGAGACCTGGAGGAGGGATGGTAGATTAAGTCTCTATCTGATAGAGACCTGGAGGAGGGATGGTAGTCTCTATCTGATAGAGACCTGGAGGAGGGATGGTAGTCTCTATCTGATAGTAACGGTGATCTCATTGTTTCATTGAAGAGGAAGGGAACCTAGACTGTTATACAACTGTAGCTCAGTATAAACAGGGGGATTTCCAACCACACGCCACAGGGCTGTGTGGACTAAAGGTCAGTCTGGAACGTCATTCCTCAAGTTATCTCTGACAGCGAAATATCATGGCTTAATCATTTAATGACATTTTATATGAAATACGGAGTATTTCTCAGACGTCGTCAATGACCTCCACATATTTCCTTGTCTCTACCGTCTAACGTGGTGGATTAACACTCCTCATTAATACATTAGTCTCTAACGTGGTGGATTAACACTCCTCATTAATACATTAGTCTCTACTGTCTAACGTGGTGGATTAACTCTCTATCTTTAGTCTCTACTGTCTAACGTGGTGGATTAACACTCCTCATTACTACATTAGTCTCTACTGTCTAACGTGGTGGATTAACACTCCTCATTAATACATTAGTCTCTACTGTCTAACGTGGTGGATTAACACTCCTCATTAATACATTAGTCTCTACTGTCTAACGTGGTGGATTAACACTCCTCATTACTACATTAGTCTCTAACGTGGTGGATTAACACTCCTCATTAATACATTAGTCTCTACCGTCTAACGTGGTGGATTAACACTCCTCATTAATACATTAGTCTCTACTGTCTAACGTGGTGGATTAACACTCCTCATTAATACATTAGTCTCTACCGTCTAACGTGGTGGATTAACACTCCTCATTAATACATTAGTCTCTACTGTCTAACCTGGTGGATTAACACTCCTCATTAATACATTAGTCTCTACTGTCTAACGTGGTGGATTAACACTCCTCATTAATACCTTAGTCTCTACTGTCTAACGTGGTGGATTAACACTCCTCATTAATACATTAGTCTCTACTGTCTAACGTGGTGGATTAACACTCCTCATTACTACATGTCTCTACTGTCTAACGTGGTGGAGTAACACTCCTCATTAATACATTAGTCTCTACTGTCTAACGTGGTGGATTAACACTCCTCATTAATACATTAGTCTCTACTGTCTAACGTGGTGGATTAACACTCCTCATTAATACATTAGTCTCTACTGTCTAACGTGGTGGATTAACACTCCTCATTAATACATTAGTCTCTACTGTCTAACGTGGTGGATTAACACTCCTCATTAATACATTAGTCTCTACTGTCTAACGTGGTGGATTAACACTCCTCATTAATACATTAGTCTCTACCGTCTAACGTGGTGGATTAACACTCCTCATTAATACATTAGTCTCTACCGTCTAACGTGGTGGATTAACACTCCTCATTAATACATTAGTCTCTACCGTCTAACGTGGTGGATTAACACTCCTCATTATGACATTAGTCTACTGTCTAACGTGGTGGATTAACACTCCTCATTAATACATTAGTCTCTACTGTCTAACGTGGTGGATTAACACTCCTCATTAATACATTAGTCTCTACTGTCTACCGTGGTGGATTAACACTCCTCATTAATACATGTCTCTACTGTCTAACGTGGTGGATTAACACTCCTCATTAATACATTAGTCTCTACTGTCTAACGTGGTGGATTAACACTCCTCATTAATACATTAGTCTCTACCGTGGTGGATTAACACTCCTCATTAATACATGTCTCTACTGTCTAACGTGGTGGATTAACACTCCTCATTAATACATTAGTCTCTACCGTGGTGGATTAACACTCCTCATTAATACATTAGTCTCTACTGTCTAACGTGGTGGATTAACACTCCTCATTAATACATTAGTCTCTACCGTCTAACGTGGTGGATTAACACTCCTCATTAATACATGTCTCTACTGTCTAACGTGGTGGATTAACACTCCTCATTAATACATTAGTCTCTACTGTCTAACGTGGTGGATTAACACTCCTCATTAATACATTAGTCTCTACCGTCTAACGTGGTGGATTAACACTCCTCATTAATACATTAGTCTCTACTGTCTAACGTGGTGAATTAACACTCCTCATTAATACATTAGTCTCTACTGTCTAAAGTGGTGGATTAACACTCCTCATTAATACATTAGTCTCTAAAGTGGTGGATTAACACTCCTCATTAATACATTAGTCTCTAACGTGGTGGATTAACACTCCTCATTAATACATTAGTCTCTACTGTCTAACATGGTGGATTAACACTCCTCATTAATACATTAGTCTCTACTGTCTAACGTGGTGGATTAACACTCCTCATTAATACATTAGTCTCTACTGTCTAACGTGGTGGATTAACACTCCTCATTAATACATTAATCTCTACCGTCTAACGTGGTGGATTAACACTCCTCATTAATACATTAGTCTCTACTGTCTAACGTGGTGGATTAACACTCCTCATTAATACATTAGTCTCTACGGTCTAACGTGGTGGATTAACACTCCTCATTAATACATTAGTCTCTACGGTCTAACGTGGTGGATTAACACTCCTCATTAATACATTAGTCTCTACTGTCTAACGTGGTGGATTAACACTCCTCATTAATACATTAGTCTCTAACGTGGTGGATTAACACTCCTCATTAATACATTAGTCTCTACTGTCTAACGTGGTGGATTAACACTCCTCATTAATACATTAGTCTCTACTGTCTAACGTGGTGGATTAACACTCCTCATTAATACATGTCTCTACTGTCTAACGTGGTGGATTAACACTCCTCATTAATACATTAGTCTCTACTGTCTAAAGTGGTGGATTAACACTCCTCATTAATACATTAGTCTCTACCGTCTAACGTGGTGGATTAACACTCCTCATTAATACATTAGTCTCTACCGTCTAACTTGGTGGATTAACACTCCTCATTAATACATTAGTCTCTACTGTCTAACGTGGTGGATTAACACTCCTCATTAATACATTAGTCTCTACTGTCTAACGTGGTGGATTAACACTCCTCATTAATACATTAGTCTCTACTGTCTAACGTGGTGGATTAACACTCCTCATTAATACATTAGTCTCTACTGTCTAACGTGGTGGATTAACACTCCTCATTAATACATTAGTCTCTACTGTCTAACGTGGTGGATTAACACTCCTCATTAATACATTAGTCTCTACCGTCTAACGTGGTGGATTAACACTCCTCATTACTACATGTCTCTACTGTCTAACGTGGTGGATTAACACTCCTCATTAATACATTAGTCTCTACTGTCTAACGTGGTGGATTAACACTCCTCATTAATACATTAGTCTCTACTGTCTAACGTGGTGGATTAACACTCCTCATTAATACATTAGTCTCTACTGTCTAACCTGGTGGATTAACACTCCTCATTACTACATGTCTCTACTGTCTAACGTGGTGGATTAACACTCCTCATTAATACATTAGTCTCTAACGTGGTGGATTAACACTCCTCATTAATACATTAGTCTCTACTGTCTAACGTGGTGGATTAACACTCCTCATTAATACATTAGTCTCTACTGTCTAACGTGGTGGATTAACACTCCTCATTAATACATTAGTCTCTACCGTCTAACGTGGTGGATTAACACTCCTCATTACTACATTAGTCTCTACTGTCTAACGTGGTGGATTAACACTCCTCATTAATACATTAGTCTCTACTGTCTAACGTGGTGGATTAACACTCCTCATTAATACATTAGTCTCTACTGTCTAACGTGGTGGATTAACACTCCTCATTAATACATGTCTCTACTGTCTAACGTGGTGGATTAACACTCCTCATTAATACATTAGTCTCTACTGTCTAAAGTGGTGGATTAACACTCCTCATTAATACATTAGTCTCTACCGTCTAACGTGGTGGATTAACACTCCTCATTAATACATTAGTCTCTACCGTCTAACTTGGTGGATTAACACTCCTCATTAATACATTAGTCTCTACTGTCTAACGTGGTGGATTAACACTCCTCATTAATACATTAGTCTCTACTGTCTAACGTGGTGGATTAACACTCCTCATTAATACATTAGTCTCTACTGTCTAACGTGGTGGATTAACACTCCTCATTAATACATTAGTCTCTACTGTCTAACGTGGTGGATTAACACTCCTCATTAATACATTAGTCTCTACTGTCTAACGTGGTGGATTAACACTCCTCATTAATACATTAGTCTCTACCGTCTAACGTGGTGGATTAACACTCCTCATTACTACATGTCTCTACTGTCTAACGTGGTGGATTAACACTCCTCATTAATACATTAGTCTCTACTGTCTAACGTGGTGGATTAACACTCCTCATTAATACATTAGTCTCTACTGTCTAACGTGGTGGATTAACACTCCTCATTAATACATTAGTCTCTACTGTCTAACCTGGTGGATTAACACTCCTCATTACTACATGTCTCTACTGTCTAACGTGGTGGATTAACACTCCTCATTAATACATTAGTCTCTACTGTCTAACGTGGTGGATTAACACTCCTCATTAATACATTAGTCTCTACCGTCTAACGTGGTGGATTAACACTCCTCATTAATACATTAGTCTCTACTGTCTAACGTGGTGGATTAACACTCCTCATTAATACATTAGTCTCTACTGTCTAACGTGGTGGATTAACACTCCTCATTAATACATTAGTCTCTACTGTCTAACGTGGTGGATTAACACTCCTCATTAATACATTAGTCTCTACTGTCTAACCTGGTGGATTAACACTCCTCATTACTACATGTCTCTACTGTCTAACGTGGTGGATTAACACTCCTCATTAATACATTAGTCTCTAACGTGGTGGATTAACACTCCTCATTAATACATTAGTCTCTACTGTCTAACGTGGTGGTATAACACTCCTCATTAATACATTAGTCTCTACTGTCTAACGTGGTGGATTAACACTCCTCATTAATACATTAGTCTCTACCGTCTAACGTGGTGGATTAACACTCCTCATTACTACATTAGTCTCTACTGTCTAACCTGGTGGATTAACACTCCTCATTAATACATTAGTCTCTACTGTCTAACGTGGTGGATTAACACTCCTCATTAATACATTAGTCTCTACTGTCTAACGTGGTGGATTAACACTCCTCATTAATAAATTAGTCTCTACTGTCTAATGTGGTGGATTAACACTCCTCATTAATACATTAGTCTCTACTGTCTAACCTGGTGGATTAACACTCCTCATTAATACATTAGTCTCTACTGTCTAAAGTGGTGGATTAACACTCCTCATTAATACATTAGTCTCTACTGTCTAACCTGGTGGATTAACACTCCTCATTAATACATTAGTCTCTACTGTCTAACGTGGTGGATTAACACTCCTCATTACTACATGTCTCTACTGTCTAACGTGGTGGATTAACACTCCTCATTAATACATTAGTCTCTACTGTCTAACGTGGTGGATTAACACTCCTCATTAATACATTAGTCTCTACCGTCTAACGTGGTGGATTAACACTCCTCATTACTACATTAGTCTCTACTGTCTAACGTGGTGGATTAACACTCCTCATTACTACATTAGTCTCTACTGTCTAACGTGGTGGATTAACACTCCTCATTAATACATTAGTCTCTACTGTCTAAAGTGGTGGATTAACACTCCTCATTAATACATTAGTCTCTACTGTCTAACGTGGTGGATTAACACTCCTCATTACTACATTAGTCTCTACTGTCTAACGTGGTGGATTAACACTCCTCATTACTACATTAGTCTCTACTGTCTAACGTGGTGGATTAACACTCCTCATTACTACATTAGTATCTAACGTGGTGGATTAACACTCCTCATTAACACTCCTCATTACTACATTAGTCTCTACTGTCTAACGTGGTGGATTAACACTCCTCATTACTACATTAGTCTCTACTGTCTAACGTGGTGGATTAACACTCCTCATTACTACATTAGTCTCTACTGTCTAAAGTGGTGGATTAACACTCCTCATTAACACTCCTCATTACTACATTAGTCTCTACTGTCTAACGTGGTGGATTAACACTCCTCATTACTACATTAGTCTCTACTGTCTAACGTGGTGGATTAACACTCCTCATTAACACTCCTCATTACTACATTAGTCTCTACTGTCTAACGTGGTGGATTAACACTCCTCATTACTACATTAGTCTCTACTGTCTAACGTGGTGGATTAACATTCCTCATTAAACGGATACGTGTTTGTTTTACGTCTGTGTTTTGTGAGGTAACATTAAACCTGATAGTCTGTAAGGTCGGTGAGTAAAGAAGTGTCATTTACCTTTCTGGTCCAGAAAAGAGACTTCCTGTCAGTAAGTATAGAGACCTGACCTAACGTTGACTTCCTGTCAGTACGTATAGAGACCTGACCTAACGTTGACTTCCTGTCAGTACGTTCATCAGAATGCAGCCAGGTGGGACAAGCTACACAATCACAGTCCTAGTGAGAACGTTGTGTGATGGTTGTGTGATGGTTGTGGTCTCTCTCTCTGTAGATAACAGTGATCTGATAGAACGTTGTGTGATGGTTGTGGTCTCTCTCTCTGTAGATAACAGTGATCTGATAGAACGTTGTGTGATGGTTGTGTGATGGTTGTGGTCTCTCTCTCTCTGTAGATAACAGTGATCTGATAGAACGTTGTGTGATGGTTGTGTGATGGTTGTGGTCTCTCTCTCTGTAGATAACAGTGATCTGATAGAACGTTGTGTGATGGTTGTGTGATGGTTGTGGTCTCTCTCTCTGTAGATAACAGTGATCTGATAGAACGTTGTGTGATGGTTGTGGTCTCTCTCTCTGTAGATAACAGTGATCTGATAGAACGTTGTGTGATGGTTGTGTGATGGTTGTGGTCCTCTCTCTCTGTAGATAACAGTGATCTGATAGAACGTTGTGTGATGGTTGTGTGATGGTTGTGGTCTCTCTCTCTGTAGATAACAGTGATCTGATAGAACGTTGTGTGATGGTTGTGGTCTCTCTCTCTCTGTAGATAACAGTGATCTGATAGAACGTTGTGTGATGGTTGTGTGATGGTTGTGGCTCTCTCTCTGTAGATAACAGTGATCTGATAGAACGTTGTGTGATGGTTGTGGTCTCTCTCTCTGTAGATAACAGTGATCTGATAGAACGTTGTGTGATGGTTGTGTGATGGTTGTGGTCTCTCTCTCTGTAGATAACAGTGATCTGATAGAACGTTGTGTGATGGTTGTGTGATGGTTGTGGCTCTCTCTCTCTGTAGATAACAGTGATCTGATAGAACGTTGTGTGATGGTTGTGGTCTCTCTCTCTGTAGATAACAGTGATCTGATAGAACGTTGTGTGATGGTTGTGGTCTCTCTCTCTCTGTAGATAACAGTGATCTGATAGAACGTTGTGTGATGGTTGTGTGATGGTTGTGGTCTCTCTCTCTCTGTAGATAACAGTGATCTGATAGAACGTTGTGTGATGGTTGTGTGATGGTTGTGGTCTCTCTCTCTGTAGATAACAGTGATCTGATAGAACGTTGTGTGATGGTTGTGTGATGGTTGTGGTCTCTCTCTCTGTAGATAACAGTGATCTGATAGAACGTTGTGTGATGGTTGTGTGATGGTTGTGGTCTCTCTCTCTCTGTAGATAACAGTGATCTGATAGAACGTTGTGTGATGGTTGTGTGATGGTTGTGGTCTCTCTCTGTAGATAACAGTGATCTGATAGAACGTTGTGTGATGGTTGTGTGATGGTTGTGGTCTCTCTCTCTGTAGATAACAGTGATCTGATAGAACGTTGTGTGATGGTTGTGTGATGGTTGTGGTCTCTCTCTCTGTAGATAACAGTGATCTGATAGAACGTTGTGTGATGGTTGTGTGATGGTTGTGGTCTCTCTCTCTGTAGATAACAGTGATCTGATAGAACGTTGTGTGATGGTTGTGGTCCCTCTCTCTCTGTAGATAACAGTGATCTGATAGAACGTTGTGTGATGGTTGTGGTCTCTCTCTCTCTGTAGATAACAGTGATCTGATAGAACGTTGTGTGATGGTTGTGGTCTCTCTCTCTGTAGATAACAGTGATCTGATAGAACGTTGTGTGATGGTTGTGGTCTCTCTCTCTCTGTAGATAACAGTGATCTGATAGAACGTTGTGTGATGGTTGTGGTCTCTCTCTGTAGATAACAGTGATCTGATAGAACGTTGTGTGATGGTTGTGGTCTCTCTCTCTGTAGATAACAGTGATCTGATAGAACGTTGTGTGATGGTTGTGTGATGGTTGTGGTCTCTCTCTCTGTAGATAACAGTGATCTGATAGAACGTTGTGTGATGGTTGTGTGATGGTTGTGGTCTCTCTCTCTGTAGATAACAGTGATCTGATAGAACGTTGTGTGATGGTTGTGTGATGGTTGTGGTCTCTCTCTCTGTAGATAACAGTGATCTGATAGAACGTTGTGTGATGGTTGTGGTCTCTCTCTCTGTAGATAACAGTGATCTGATAGAACGTTGTGTGATGGTTGTGGTCTCTCTCTGTAGATAACAGTGATCTGATAGAACGTTGTGTGATGGTTGTGGTCCCTCTCTCTCTGTAGATAACAGTGATCTGATAGAACGTTGTGTGATGGTTGTGGTCTCTCTCTCTGTAGATAACAGTGATCTGATAGAACGTTGTGTGATGGTTGTGTGATGGTTGTGGTCTCTCTCTCTCTGTAGATAACAGTGATCTGATAGAACGTTGTGTGATGGTTGTGGTCCCTCTCTCTCTGTAGATAACAGTGATCTGATAGAACGTTGTGTGATGGTTGTGTGATGGTTGTGGTCTCTCTCTCTCTGTAGATAACAGTGATCTGATAGAACGTTGTGTGATGGTTGTGGTCTCTCTCTCTGTAGATAACAGTGATCTGATAGAACGTTGTGTGATGGTTGTGGTCCCTCTCTCTCTGTAGATAACAGTGATCTGATAGAACGTTGTGTGATGGTTGTGGTCTCTCTCTCTCTCTGTAGATAACAGTGATCTGATAGAACGTTGTGTGATGGTTGTGTGATGGTTGTGGTCTCTCTCTCTCTGTAGATAACAGGGATCTGATAGAACGTTGTGTGATGGTTGTGTGATGGTTGTGGTCTCTCTCTCTGTAGATAACAGTGATCTGATAGAACGTTGTGTGATGGTTGTGTGATGGTTGTGGTCTCTCTCTCTCTGTAGATAACAGTGATCTGATAGAACGTTGTGTGATGGTTGTGTGATGGTTGTGGTCTCTCTCTCTGTAGATAACAGTGAGGAGTCTGTTCTGTTAGAGTTAGAGGAGTCTGTTCTGTTAGAGTTAGAGGAGTCTGTTCTGTTAGAGGAGTCTGTTCTGTTAGAGTTAGAGGAGTCTGTTCTGTTAGAGTTAGAGGAGTCTGTTCTGTTAGAGTTAGAGGAGTCTGTTCTGTTAGAGTTAGAGGAGTCTGTTCTGTTAGAGGAGTCTGTTCTGTTAGAGTTAGAGGAGTCTGTTCTGTTAGAGGAGTCTGTTCTGTTAGAGGAGTCTGTTCTGTTAGAGTTAGAGGAGTCTGTTTTGTTAGAGGAGTCTGTTCTGTTAGAGTTAGAGGAGTCTGTTCTGTTAGAGTTAGAGGAGCCTGTTCTGTTAGAGTTAGAGGAGTCTGTTCTGTTAGAGGAGTCTGTTCTGTTAGAGTTAGAGGAGTCTGTTCTGTTAGAGGAGTCTGTTCTGTTAGAGGAGTCTGTTCTGTTAGAGTTAGAGGAGTCTGTTCTGTTAGAGGAGACTGTTCTGTTAGAGTTAGAGGAGTCTGTTCTGTTAGACTTAGAGGAGTCTGTTCTGTTAGAGTTAGAGGAGTCTGTTCTGTTAGAGGAGTCTGTTCTGTTAGAGGAGTCTGTTCTGTTAGAGTTAGAGGAGTCTGTTCTGTTAGAGTTAGAGGAGTCTGTTCTGTTAGAGTTAGAGGAGTCTGTTCTGTTAGAGTTAGAGGAGTCTGTTCTGTTAGAGGAGTCTGTTCTGTTAGAGTTAGAGGAGTCTGTTCTGTTAGAGGAGTCTGTTCTGTTAGAGGAGTCTGTTCTGTTAGAGTTAGAGGAGTCTGTTTTGTTAGAGGAGTCTGTTCTGTTAGAGTTAGAGGAGTCTGTTCTGTTAGAGTTAGAGGAGTCTGTTCTGTTAGAGGAGTCTGTTCTGTTAGAGTTAGAGGAGTCTGTTCTGTTAGAGGAGTCTGTTCTGTTAGAGTTAGAGGAGTCTGTTCTGTTAGAGTTAGAGGAGTCTGTTCTGTTAGAGTTAGAGGAGTCTGTTCTGTTAGAGTTAGAGGAGTCTGTTCTGTTAGAGGAGTCTGTTCTGTTAGAGGAGTCTGTTCTGTTAGAGTTAGATGAGTCTGTTCTGTTAGAGTTAGAGGAGTCTGTTCTGTTAGAGTTAGAGGAGTCTGTTCTGTTAGAGGAGTCTGTTCTGTTAGAGGAGTCTGTTCTGTTAGAGTTAGAGGAGTCTGTTCTGTTAGAGGAGTCTGTTCTGTTAGAGTTAGAGGAGTCTGTTCTGTTAGAGTTAGAGGAGTCTGTTCTGTTATAGGAGTCTGTTCTGTTAGAGTTAGAGGAGTCTGTTCTGTTAGAGTTAGAGGAGTCTGTTCTGTTAGAGGAGTCTGTTCTGTTAGAGTTAGAGGAGTCTGTTCTGTTAGAGTTAGAGGAGTCTGTTCTGTTAGAGGAGTCTGTTCTGTTAGAGGAGTCTGTTCTGTTAGAGTTAGAGGAGTCTGTTCTGTTAGAGTTAGAGGAGTCTGTTCTGTTAGAGTTAGAGGAGTCTGTTCTGTTAGAGGAGTCTGTTCTGTTAGAGGAGTCTGTTCTGTTAGAGTTAGAGGAGTCTGTTCTGTTAGAGTTAGAGGAGTCTGTTCTGTTAGAGGAGTCTGTTCTGTTAGAGGAGTCTGTTCTGTTAGAGGAGTCTGTTCTGTTAGAGTTAGAGGAGTCTGTTCTGTTAGAGGAGACTGTTCTGTTAGAGTTAGAGGAGTCTGTTCTGTTAGAGTTAGAGGAGTCTGTTCTGTTAGAGTTAGAGGAGTCTGTTCTGTTAGAGTTAGAGGAGTCTGTTCTGTTAGAGTTAGAGGAGTCTGTTCTGTTAGAGTTAGAGGAGTCTGTTCTGTTAGAGTTAGAGGAGTCTGTTCTGTTAGAGTTAGAGGAGTCTGTTCTGTTACAGGAGTCTGTTCTGTTAGAGTTAGAGGAGTCTGTTCTGTTAGAGTTAGAGGAGTCTGTTCTGTTAGAGTTAGAGGAGTCTGTTCTGTTAGAGGAGTCTGTTCTGTTAGAGTTAGAGGAGTCTGTTCTGTTAGAGGAGTCTGTTCTGTTAGAGTTAGAGGAGTCTGTTCTGTTAGAGGAGTCTGTTCTGTTAGAGTTAGAGGAGTCTGTTCTGTTAGAGTTAGAGGAGTCTGTTCTGTTAGAGGAGTCTGTTCTGTTAGAGGAGTCTGTTCTGTTAGAGTTAGATGAGTCTGTTCTGTTAGAGTTAGAGGAGTCTGTTCTGTTAGAGTTAGAGGAGTCTGTTCTGTTAGAGGAGTCTGTTCTGTTAGAGGAGTCTGTTCTGTTAGAGTTAGAGGAGTCTGTTCTGTTAGAGGAGTCTGTTCTGTTAGAGTTAGAGGAGTCTGTTCTGTTAGAGTTAGAGGAGTCTGTTCTGTTATGGGAGTCTGTTCTGTTAGAGTTAGAGGAGTCTGTTCTGTTAGAGTTAGAGGAGTCTGTTCTGTTAGAGGAGTCTGTTCTGTTAGAGTTAGAGGAGTCTGTTCTGTTAGAGTTAGAGGAGTCTGTTCTGTTAGAGGAGTCTGTTCTGTTAGAGGAGTCTGTTCTGTTAGAGTTAGAGGAGTCTGTTCTGTTAGAGTTAGAGGAGTCTGTTCTGTTAGAGTTAGAGGAGTCTGTTCTGTTAGAGGAGTCTGTTCTGTTAGAGTTAGAGGAGTCTGTTCTGTTAGAGGAGTCTGTTCTGTTAGAGTTAGAGGAGTCTGTTCTGTTAGAGGTAGAGGAGTCTGTTCTGTTAGAGGAGTCTGTTCTGTTAGAGTTAGAGGAGTCTGTTCTATTAGAGGAGTCTGTTCTGTTAGAGTTAGAGGAGTCTGTTCTGTTAGAGTTAGAGGAGTCTGTTCTGTTAGAGTTAGAGGAGTCTGTTCTGTTAGAGTTAGAGGAGTCTGTTCTGTTAGAGTTAGAGGAGTCTGTTCTGTTAGAGGAGTCTGTTCTGTTAGAGTTAGAGGAATCTGTTCTGTTAGAGTTAGAGGAGTCTGTTCTGTTAGAGTTAGAGGAGTCTGTTCTGTTAGAGTTAGAGGAGTCTGTTCTGTTAGAGGAGTCTGTTCTGTTATAGTTAGAGGAGTCTGTTCTGTTAGAGGAGTCTGTTCTGTTAGAGTTAGAAGAGTCTGTTCTGTTAGAGTTAGAGGAGTCTGTTCTGTTAGAGTTAGAGGAGTCTGTTCTGTTAGAGGAGTCTGTTCTGTTAGAGTTAGAGGAGTCTGTTCTGTTAGAGTTAGAGGAGTCTGTTCTGTTAGAGTTAGAGGAGTCTGATCTGTTAGAGTTAGAGGAGTCTGTTCTGTTAGAGGAGTCTGTTCTGTTAGAGGAGTCTGTTCTGTTAGAGTTAGAGGAGTCTGTTCTGTTAGAGGAGTCTGTTCTGTTAGAGTTAGAGGAATCTGTTCTGTTAGAGTTAGAGGAGTCTGTTCTGTTAGAGTTAGAGGAGTCTGTTCTGTTAGAGTTAGAGGAGTCTGTTCTGTTATAGGAGTCTGTTCTGTTAGAGTTAGAGGAGTCTGTTCTGTTAGAGTTAGAGGAGTCTGTTCTGTTAGAGTTAGAGGAATCTGTTCTGTTAGAGTTAGAGGAGTCTGTTCTGTTAGAGTTAGAGGAGTCTGTTCTGTTAGAGGAGTCTGTTCTGTTAGAGGAGTCTGTTCTGTTAGAGGAGTCTGTTCTGTTAGAGTTAGAGGAGTCTGTTCTGTTAGAGTTAGAGGAGTCTGTTCTGTTAGAGTTAGAGGAGTCTGTTCTGTTAGAGGAGTCTGTTCTGTTAGAGTTAGAGGAGTCTGTTCTGTTAGAGTTAGAGGAGTCTGTTCTGTTAGAGTTAGAGGAGTCTGTTCTGTTAGAGGAGTCTGTTCTGTTAGAGTTAGAGGAGTCTGTTCTGTTAGAGTTAGAGGAGTCTGTTCTGTTAGAGTTAGAGGAGTCTGTTCTGTTAGAGTTAGAGGAGTCTGTTCTGTTAGAGTTAGAGGAGTCTGTTCTGTTAGAGTTAGAGGAGTCTGTTCTGTTAGAGTTAGAGGAGTCTGTTCTGTTAGAGGAGTCTGTTCTGTTAGAGGAGTCTGTTCTGTTAGAGGAGTCTGTTCTGTTAGAGTTAGAGGAGTCTGTTCTGTTAGAGTTAGAGGAGTCTGTTCTGTTAGAGTTAGAGGAGTCTGTTCTGTTAGAGGAGTCTGTTCTGTTAGAGTTAGAGGAGTCTGTTCTGTTAGAGTTAGAGGAGTCTGTTCTGTTAGAGTTAGAGGAGTCTGTTCTGTTAGAGGAGTCTGTTCTGTTAGAGTTAGAGGAGTCTGTTCTGTTAGAGTTAGAGGAGTCTGTTCTGTTAGAGTTAGAGGAGTCTGTTCTGTTAGAGTTAGAGGAGTCTGTTCTGTTAGAGGAGTCTTTTCTGTTAGAGGAGTCTGTTCTGTTAGAGGAGTCTGTTCTGTTAGAGTTAGAGGAGTCTGTTCTGTTAGAGTTAGAGGAGTCTGTTCTGTTAGAGTTAGAGGAGTCTGTTCTGTTAGAGGAGTCTGTTCTGTTAGAGTTAGAGGAGTCTGTTCTGTTAGAGTTAGAGGAGTCTGTTCTGTTAGAGTTAGAGGAGTCTGTTCTGTTAGAGGAGTCTGTTCTGTTAGAGGAGTCTGTTCTGTTAGAGTTAGAGGAGTCTGTTCTGTTAGAGGAGACTGTTCTGTTAGAGTTAGAGGAGTCTGTTCTGTTAGAGTTAGAGGAGTCTGTTCTGTTAGAGTTAGAGGAGTCTGTTCTGTTAGAGTTAGAGGAGTCTGTTCTGTTAGAGGAGTCTGTTCTGTTAGAGTTAGAGGAGTCTGTTCTGTTAGAGTTAGAGGAGTCTGTTCTGTTAGAGGAGTCTGTTCTGTTAGAGTTAGAGGAGTCTGTTCTGTTAGAGTTAGAGGAGTCTGTTCTGTTAGAGTTAGAGGAGTCTGTTCTGTTAGAGTTAGAGGAGTCTGTTCTGTTAGAGTTAGAGGAGTCTGTTCTGTTAGAGTTAGAGGAGTCTGTTCTGTTAGAGGAGTCTGTTCTGTTAGAGGAGTCTGTTCTGTTAGAGGAGTCTGTTCTGTTAGAGTTAGAGGAGTCTGTTCTGTTAGAGTTAGAGGAGTCTGTTCTGTTAGAGTTAGAGGAGTCTGTTCTGTTAGAGTTAGAGGAGTCTGTTCTGTTAGAGTTAGAGGAGTCTGTTCTGTTAGAGTTAGAGGAGTCTGTTCTGTTAGAGTTAGAGGAGTCTGTTCTGTTAGAGTTAGAGGAGTCTGTTCTGTTAGAGGAGTCTGTTCTGTTAGAGGAGTCTGTTCTGTTAGAGGAGTCTGTTCTGTTAGAGTTAGAGGAGTCTGTTCTGTTAGAGGAGACTGTTCTGTTAGAGTTAGAGGAGTCTGTTCTGTTAGAGTTAGAGGAGTCTGTTCTGTTAGAGTTAGAGGAGTCTGTTCTGTTAGAGTTAGAGGAGTCTGTTCTGTTAGAGTTAGAGGAGTCTGTTCTGTTAGAGTTAGAGGAGTCTGTTCTGTTAGAGGAGTCTGTTCTGTTAGAGTTAGAGGAATCTGTTCTGTTAGAGTTAGAGGAGTCTGTTCTGTTAGAGGAGTCTGTTCTGTTAGAGTTAGAGGAGTCTGTTCTGTTAGAGTTAGAGGAGTCTGTTCTGTTAGAGTTAGAGGAGTCTGTTCTGTTAGAGTTAGAGGAGTCTGTTCTGTTAGAGTTAGAGGAGTCTGTTCTGTTAGAGTTAGAGGAGTCTGTTCTGTTAGGGGAGTCTGTTCTGTTAGAGTTAGAGGAGTCTGTTCTGTTAGAGTTAGAGGAGTCTGTTCTGTTAGAGTTAGAGGAGTCTGTTCTGTTAGAGTTAGAGGAGTCTGTTCTGTTAGAGGAGTCTGTTCTGTTAGAGTTAGAGGAGTCTGTTCTGTTAGAGGAGTCTGTTCTGTTAGAGGAGTCTGTTCTGTTAGAGTTAGAGGAGTCTGTTTTGTTAGAGGAGTCTGTTCTGTTAGAGTTAGAGGAGTCTGTTCTGTTAGAGTTAGAGGAGTCTGTTCTGTTAGAGTTAGAGGAGTCTGTTCTGTTAGAGGAGTCTGTTCTGTTAGAGTTAGAGGAGTCTGTTCTGTTAGAGGAGTCTGTTCTGTTAGAGGAGTCTGTTCTGTTAGAGTTAGAGGAGTCTGTTCTGTTAGAGTTAGAGGAGTCTGTTCTGTTAGAGTTAGAGGAGTCTGTTCTGTTAGAGGAGTCTGTTCTGTTAGAGTTAGAGGAGTCTGTTCTGTTAGAGTTAGAGGAGTCTGTTCTGTTAGAGTTAGAGGAGTCTGTTCTGTTAGAGGAGTCTGTTCTGTTAGAGGAGTCTGTTCTGTTAGAGGAGTCTGTTCTGTTAGAGTTAGAGGAGTCTGTTCTGTTAGAGGAGACTGTTCTGTTAGAGTTAGAGGAGTCTGTTCTGTTAGAGTTAGAGGAGTCTGTTCTGTTAGAGTTAGAGGAGTCTGTTCTGTTAGAGTTAGAGGAGTCTGTTCTGTTAGAGGAGTCTGTTCTGTTAGAGTTAGAGGAGTCTGTTCTGTTAGAGTTAGAGGAGTCTGTTCTGTTAGAGGAGTCTGTTCTGTTAGAGTTAGAGGAGTCTGTTCTGTTAGAGTTAGAGGAGTCTGTTCTGTTAGAGTTAGAGGAGTCTGTTCTGTTAGAGTTAGAGGAGTCTGTTCTGTTAGAGTTAGAGGAGTCTGTTCTGTTAGAGGAGTCTGTTCTGTTAGAGGAGTCTGTTCTGTTAGAGGAGTCTGTTCTGTTAGAGTTAGAGGAGTCTGTTCTGTTAGAGTTAGAGGAGTCTGTTCTGTTAGAGTTAGAGGAGTCTGTTCTGTTAGAGTTAGAGGAGTCTGTTCTGTTAGAGTTAGAGGAGTCTGTTCTGTTAGAGTTAGAGGAGTCTGTTCTGTTAGAGGAGTCTGTTCTGTTAGAGGAGTCTGTTCTGTTAGAGGAGTCTGTTCTGTTAGAGTTAGAGGAGTCTGTTCTGTTAGAGGAGACTGTTCTGTTAGAGTTAGAGGAGTCTGTTCTGTTAGAGTTAGAGGAGTCTGTTCTGTTAGAGTTAGAGGAGTCTGTTCTGTTAGAGGAGTCTGTTCTGTTAGAGTTAGAGGAGTCTGTTCTGTTAGAGTTAGAGGAGTCTGTTCTGTTAGAGTTAGAGGAGTCTGTTCTGTTAGAGTTAGAGGAGTCTGTTCTGTTAGAGTTAGAGGAGTCTGTTCTGTTAGAGGAGTCTGTTCTGTTAGAGTTAGAGGAGTCTGTTCTGTTAGAGGAGACTGTTCTGTTAGAGTTAGAGGAGTCTGTTCTGTTAGAGTTAGAGGAGTCTGTTCTGTTAGAGTTAGAGGAGTCTGTTCTGTTAGAGTTAGAGGAGTCTGTTCTGTTAGAGTTAGAGGAGTCTGTTCTGTTAGAGTTAGAGGAGTCTGTTCTGTTAGAGGAGTCTGTTCTGTTAGAGTTAGAGGAGTCTGTTCTGTTAGAGTTAGAGGAGTCTGTTCTGTTAGAGGAGTCTGTTCTGTTAGAGTTAGAGGAGTCTGTTCTGTTAGAGTTAGAGGAGTCTGTTCTGTTAGAGTTAGAGGAGTCTGTTCTGTTAGAGTTAGAGGAGTCTGTTCTGTTAGAGTTAGAGGAGTCTGTTCTGTTAGAGTTAGAGGAGTCTGTTCTGTTAGGGGAGTCTGTTCTGTTAGAGTTAGAGGAGTCTGTTCTGTTAGAGTTAGAGGAGTCTGTTCTGTTAGAGTTAGAGGAGTCTGTTCTGTTAGAGTTAGAGGAGTCTGTTCTGTTAGAGGAGTCTGTTCTGTTAGAGTTAGAGGAGTCTGTTCTGTTAGAGGAGTCTGTTCTGTTAGAGGAGTCTGTTCTGTTAGAGTTAGAGGAGTCTGTTTTGTTAGAGGAGTCTGTTCTGTTAGAGTTAGAGGAGTCTGTTCTGTTAGAGTTAGAGGAGTCTGTTCTGTTAGAGTTAGAGGAGTCTGTTCTGTTAGAGGAGTCTGTTCTGTTAGAGTTAGAGGAGTCTGTTCTGTTAGAGGAGTCTGTTCTGTTAGAGGAGTCTGTTCTGTTAGAGTTAGAGGAGTCTGTTCTGTTAGAGTTAGAGGAGTCTGTTCTGTTAGAGTTAGAGGAGTCTGTTCTGTTAGAGGAGTCTGTTCTGTTAGAGTTAGAGGAGTCTGTTCTGTTAGAGTTAGAGGAGTCTGTTCTGTTAGAGTTAGAGGAGTCTGTTCTGTTAGAGGAGTCTGTTCTGTTAGAGGAGTCTGTTCTGTTAGAGGAGTCTGTTCTGTTAGAGTTAGAGGAGTCTGTTCTGTTAGAGGAGACTGTTCTGTTAGAGTTAGAGGAGTCTGTTCTGTTAGAGTTAGAGGAGTCTGTTCTGTTAGAGTTAGAGGAGTCTGTTCTGTTAGAGTTAGAGGAGTCTGTTCTGTTAGAGGAGTCTGTTCTGTTAGAGTTAGAGGAATCTGTTCTGTTAGAGTTAGAGGAGTCTGTTCTGTTAGAGGAGTCTGTTCTGTTAGAGTTAGAGGAGTCTGTTCTGTTAGAGTTAGAGGAGTCTGTTCTGTTAGAGTTAGAGGAGTCTGTTCTGTTAGAGTTAGAGGAGTCTGTTCTGTTAGAGTTAGAGGAGTCTGTTCTGTTAGAGTTAGAGGAGTCTGTTCTGTTAGAGGAGTCTGTTCTGTTAGAGGAGTCTGTTCTGTTAGAGGAGTCTGTTCTGTTAGAGTTAGAGGAGTCTGTTCTGTTAGAGTTAGAGGAGTCTGTTCTGTTAGAGTTAGAGGAGTCTGTTCTGTTAGAGTTAGAGGAGTCTGTTCTGTTAGAGTTAGAGGAGTCTGTTCTGTTAGAGTTAGAGGAGTCTGTTCTGTTAGAGGAGTCTGTTCTGTTAGAGGAGTCTGTTCTGTTAGAGGAGTCTGTTCTGTTAGAGTTAGAGGAGTCTGTTCTGTTAGAGGAGACTGTTCTGTTAGAGTTAGAGGAGTCTGTTCTGTTAGAGTTAGAGGAGTCTGTTCTGTTAGAGTTAGAGGAGTCTGTTCTGTTAGAGGAGTCTGTTCTGTTAGAGTTAGAGGAGTCTGTTCTGTTAGAGTTAGAGGAGTCTGTTCTGTTAGAGTTAGAGGAGTCTGTTCTGTTAGAGTTAGAGGAGTCTGTTCTGTTAGAGTTAGAGGAGTCTGTTCTGTTAGAGGAGTCTGTTCTGTTAGAGTTAGAGGAGTCTGTTCTGTTAGAGTTAGAGGAGTCTGTTCTGTTAGAGTTAGAGGAGTCTGTTCTGTTAGAGTTAGAGGAGTCTGTTCTGTTAGAGGAGTCTGTTCTGTTAGAGTTAGAGGAGTCTGTTCTGTTAGAGGAGTCTGTTCTGTTAGAGGAGTCTGTTCTGTTAGAGTTAGAGGAGTCTGTTTTGTTAGAGGAGTCTGTTCTGTTAGAGTTAGAGGAGTCTGTTCTGTTAGAGTTAGAGGAGTCTGTTCTGTTAGAGTTAGAGGAGTCTGTTCTGTTAGAGGAGTCTGTTCTGTTAGAGTTAGAGGAGTCTGTTCTGTTAGAGGAGTCTGTTCTGTTAGAGGAGTCTGTTCTGTTAGAGTTAGAGGAGTCTGTTCTGTTAGAGGAGACTGTTCTGTTAGAGTTAGAGGAGTCTGTTCTGTTAGACTTAGAGGAGTCTGTTCTGTTAGAGTTAGAGGAGTCTGTTCTGTTAGAG
Source organism: Salvelinus fontinalis (assembly GCF_029448725.1). Lineage (NCBI taxonomy): Eukaryota > Metazoa > Chordata > Actinopteri > Salmoniformes > Salmonidae > Salvelinus > Salvelinus fontinalis. Next base: position 176,443 of record NW_026600361.1, read on the forward strand.
GAGTCTGTTCTGTTAGAGTTAGAGGAGTCTGTTCTGTTAGAGTTAGAGGAGTCTGTTCTGTTAGAGTTAGAGGAGTCTGTTCTGTTAGAGTTAGAGGAGTCTGTTCTGTTAGAGTTAGAGGAGTCTGTTCTGTTAGAGGAGTCTGTTCTGTTAGAGTTAGAGGAGTCTGTTCTGTTAGAGTTAGAGGAGTCTGTTCTGTTAGAGTTAGAGGAGTCTGTTCTGTTAGAGTTAGAGGAGTCTGTTCTGTTAGAGGAGTCTGTTCTGTTAGAGTTAGAGGAGTCTGTTCTGTTAGAGGAGTCTGTTCTGTTAGAGGAGTCTGTTCTGTTAGAGTTAGAGGAGTCTGTTTTGTTAGAGGAGTCTGTTCTGTTAGAGTTAGAGGAGTCTGTTCTGTTAGAGTTAGAGGAGTCTGTTCTGTTAGAGTTAGAGGAGTCTGTTCTGTTAGAGGAGTCTGTTCTGTTAGAGTTAGAGGAGTCTGTTCTGTTAGAGGAGTCTGTTCTGTTAGAGTTAGAGGAGTCTGTTCTGTTAGAGTTAGAGGAGTCTGTTCTGTTAGAGTTAGAGGAGTCTGTTCTGTTAGAGTTAGAGGAGTCTGTTCTGTTAGAGGAGTCTGTTCTGTTAGAGGAGTCTGTTCTGTTAGAGTTAGATGAGTCTGTTCTGTTAGAGTTAGAGGAGTCTGTTCTGTTAGAGTTAGAGGAGTCTGTTCTGTTAGAGGAGTCTGTTCTGTTAGAGGAGTCTGTTCTGTTAGAGTTAGAGGAGTCTGTTCTGTTAGAGGAGTCTGTTCTGTTAGAGTTAGAGGAGTCTGTTCTGTTAGAGTTAGAGGAGTCTGTTCTGTTATAGGAGTCTGTTCTGTTAGAGTTAGAGGAGTCTGTTCTGTTAGAGTTAGAGGAGTCTGTTCTGTTAGAGGAGTCTGTTCTGTTAGAGTTAGAGGAGTCTGTTCTGTTAGAGTTAGAGGAGTCTGTTCTGTTAGAGGAGTCTGTTCTGTTAGAGGAGTCTGTTCTGTTAGAGTTAGAGGAGTCTGTTCTGTTAGAGTTAGAGGAGTCTGTTCTGTTAGAGTTAGAGGAGTCTGTTCTGTTAGAGGAGTCTGTTCTGTTAGAGGAGTCTGTTCTGTTAGAGTTAGAGGAGTCTGTTCTGTTAGAGTTAGAGGAGTCTGTTCTGTTAGAGGAGTCTGTTCTGTTAGAGGAGTCTGTTCTGTTAGAGGAGTCTGTTCTGTTAGAGTTAGAGGAGTCTGTTCTGTTAGAGGAGACTGTTCTGTTAGAGTTAGAGGAGTCTGTTCTGTTAGAGTTAGAGGAGTCTGTTCTGTTAGAGTTAGAGGAGTCTGTTCTGTTAGAGTTAGAGGAGTCTGTTCTGTTAGAGTTAGAGGAGTCTGTTCTGTTAGAGTTAGAGGAGTCTGTTCTGTTAGAGTTAGAGGAGTCTGTTCTGTTAGAGTTAGAGGAGTCTGTTCTGTTAGAGGAGTCTGTTCTGTTAGAGTTAGAGGAGTCTGTTCTGTTAGAGTTAGAGGAGTCTGTTCTGTTAGAGTTAGAGGAGTCTGTTCTGTTAGAGGAGTCTGTTCTGTTAGAGTTAGAGGAGTCTGTTCTGTTAGAGGAGTCTGTTCTGTTAGAGGAGTCTGTTCTGTTAGAGTTAGAGGAGTCTGTTTTGTTAGAGGAGTCTGTTCTGTTAGAGTTAGAGGAGTCTGTTCTGTTAGAGTTAGAGGAGTCTGTTCTGTTAGAGTTAGAGGAGTCTGTTCTGTTAGAGGAGTCTGTTATGTTAGAGTTAGAGGAGTCTGTTCTGTTAGAGGAGTCTGTTCTGTTAGAGTTAGAGGAGTCTGTTCTGTTAGAGTTAGAGGAGTCTGTTCTGTTAGAGTTAGAGGAGTCTGTTCTGTTAGAGTTAGAGGAGTCTGTTCTGTTAGAGTTAGAGGAGTCTGTTCTGTTAGAGTTAGAGGAGTCTGTTCTGTTAGAGGAGTCTGTTCTGTTAGAGTTAGAGGAGTCTGTTCTGTTAGAGGAGTCTGTTCTGTTAGAGTTAGAGGAGTCTGTTCTGTTAGAGTTAGAGGAGTCTGTTCTGTTAGAGTTAGAGGAGTCTGTTCTGTTAGAGTTAGAGGAGTCTGTTCTGTTAGAGGAGTCTGTTCTGTTAGAGGAGTCTGTTCTGTTAGAGTTAGATGAGTCTGTTCTGTTAGAGTTAGAGGAGTCTGTTCTGTTAGAGTTAGAGGAGTCTGTTCTGTTAGAGGAGTCTGTTCTGTTAGAGTTAGAGGAGTCTGTTCTGTTAGAGTTAGAGGAGTCTGTTCTGTTAGAGTTAGAGGAGTCTGTTCTGTTAGAGGAGTCTGTTCTGTTAGAGTTAGAGGAGTCTGTTCTGTTAGAGGAGTCTGTTCTGTTAGAGTTAGAGGAGTCTGTTCTGTTAGAGTTAGAGGAGTCTGTTCTGTTAGAGTTAGAGGAGTCTGTTCTGTTAGAGTTAGAGGAGTCTGTTCTGTTAGAGGAGTCTGTTCTGTTAGAGGAGTCTGTTCTGTTAGAGTTAGATGAGTCTGTTCTGTTAGAGTTAGAGGAGTCTGTTCTGTTAGAGTTAGAGGAGTCTGTTCTGTTAGAGGAGTCTGTTCTGTTAGAGGAGTCTGTTCTGTTAGAGTTAGAGGAGTCTGTTCTGTTAGAGGAGTCTGTTCTGTTAGAGTTAGAGGAGTCTGTTCTGTTAGAGTTAGAGGAGTCTGTTCTGTTATAGGAGTCTGTTCTGTTAGAGTTAGAGGAGTCTGTTCTGTTAGAGTTAGAGGAGTCTGTTCTGTTAGAGGAGTCTGTTCTGTTAGAGTTGGAGGAGTCTGTTCTGTTAGAGTTAGAGGAGTCTGTTCTGTTAGAGTTAGAGGAGTCTGTTCTGTTAGAGGAGTCTGTTCTGTTAGAGTTAGAGGAGTCTGTTCTGTTAGAGGAGTCTGTTCTGTTAGAGTTAGAGGAGTCTGTTCTGTTAGAGGTAGAGGAGTCTGTTCTGTTAGAGGAGTCTGTTCTGTTAGAGTTAGAGGAGTCTGTTCTGTTAGAGTTAGAGGAGTCTGTTCTGTTAGAGTTAGAGGAGTCTGTTCTGTTAGAGTTAGAGGAGTCTGTTCTGTTAGAGTTAGAGGAGTCTGTTCTGTTAGAGTTAGAGGAGTCTGTTCTGTTAGAGTTAGAGGAGTCTGTTCTGTTAGAGTTAGAGGAGTCTGTTCTGTTAGAGTTAGAGGAGTCTGTTATGTTAGAGGAGTCTGTTCTGTTAGAGGAGTCTGTTCTGTTAGAGGAGTCTGTTCTGTTAGAGTTAGAGGAGTCTGTTCTGTTAGAGGAAACTGTTCTGTTAGAGTCAGAGGAGTCTGTTCTGTTAGAGTTAGAGGAGTCTGTTCTGTTAGAGTTAGAGGAGTCTGTTCTGTTAGAGGAGTCTGTTCTGTTAGAGTTAGAGGAGTCTGTTCTGTTAGAGTTAGAGGAGTCTGTTCTGTTAGAGTTAGAGGAGTCTGTTCTGTTAGAGTTAGAGGAGTCTGTTCTGTTAGAGTTAGAGGAGTCTGTTCTGTTAGAGTTAGAGGAGTCTGTTCTGTTAGAGGAGTCTGTTCTGTTAGAGTTAGAGGAGTCTGTTCTGTTAGAGTTAGAGGAGTCTGTTCTGTTAGAGTTAGAGGAGTCTGTTCTGTTAGAGTTAGAGGAGTCTGTTCTGTTAGAGGAGTCTGTTCTGTTAGAGTTAGAGGAGTCTGTTCTGTTAGAGGAGTCTGTTCTGTTAGAGGAGTCTGTTCTGTTAGAGTAAGAGGAGTCTGTTTTGTTAGAGGAGTCTGTTCTGTTAGAGTTAGAGGAGTCTGTTCTGTTAGAGTTAGAGGAGTCTGTTCTGATAGAGTTAGAGGAGTCTGTTCTGTTAGAGGAGTCTGTTCTGTTAGAGTTAGAGGAGTCTGTTCTGTTAGAGGAGTCTGTTCTGTTAGAGTTAGAGGAGTCTGTTCTGTTATAGTTAGAGGAGTCTGTTCTGTTAGAGTTAGAGGAGTCTGTTCTGTTAGAGTTAGAGGAGTCTGTTCTGTTAGAGGAGTCTGTTCTGTTAGAGTTAGAGGAGTCTGTTCTGTTAGAGGAGTCTGTTCTGTTAGAGGAGTCTGTTCTGTTAGAGTTAGATGATTCTGTTCTGTTAGAGTTAGAGGAGTCTGTTCTGTTAGAGTTAGAGGAGTCTGTTCTGTTAGAGGAGTCTGTTCTGTTAGAGGAGTCTGTTCTGTTAGAGTTAGAGGAGTCTGTTCTGTTAGAGGAGTCTGTTCTGTTAGAGTTAGAGGAGTCTGTTCTGTTAGAGTTAGAGGAGTCTGTTCTGTTAGAGTTAGAGGAGTCTGTTCTGTTATAGGAGTCTATTCTGTTAGAGTTAGAGGAGTCTGTTCTGTTAGAGTTAGAGGAGTCTGTTCTGTTAGAGGAGTCTGTTCTGTTAGAGTTAGAGGAGTCTGTTCTGTTAGAGTTAGAGGAGTCTGTTCTGTTATAGGAGTCTGTTCTGTTAGAGTTAGAGGAGTCTGTTCTGTTAGAGTTAGAGGAGTCTGTTCTGTTAGAGTTAGAGGAGTCTGTTCTGTTAGAGGAGTCTGTTCTGTTAGAGTTAGAGGAGTCTGTTCTGTTAGAGTTAGAGGAGTCTGTTCTGTTAGAGGAGTCTGTTCTGTTAGAGGAGTCTGTTCTGTTAGAGTTAGAGGAGTCTGTTCTGTTAGAGGTAGAGGAGTCTGTTCTGTTAGAGGAGTCTGTTCTGTTAGAGTTAGAGGAGTCTGTTCTGTTAGAGTTAGAGGAGTCTGTTCTGTTAGAGTTAGAGGAGTCTGTTCTGTTAGAGTTAGAGGAGTCTGTTCTGTTAGAGGAGTCTGTTCTGTTAGAGTTAGAGGAGTCTCTTCTGTTAGAGGAGTCTGTTCTGTTAGAGGAGTCTGTTCTGTTAGAGTAAGAGGAGTCTGTTTTGTTAGAGGAGTCTGTTCTGTTAGAGTTAGAGGAGTCTGTTCTGTTAGAGTAAGAGGAGTCTGTTCTGATAGAGTTAGAGGAGTCTGTTCTGTTAGAGGAGTCTGTTCTGTTAGAGTTAGAGGAGTCTGTTCTGTTAGAGGAGTCTGTTCTGTTAGAGTTAGAGGAGTCTGTTCTGTTAGAGTTAGAGGAGTCTGTTCTGTTAGAGTTAGAGGAGTCTGTTCTGTTAGAGTTAGAGGAGTCTGTTCTGTTAGAGGAGTCTGTTCTGTTAGAGTTAGAGGAGTCTGTTCTGTTAGAGGAGTCTGTTCTGTTAGAGGAGTCTGTTCTGTTAGAGTTAGATGATTCTGTTCTGTTACAGTTAGAGGAGTCTGTTCTGTTAGAGTTAGAGGAGTCTGTTCTGTTAGAGGAGTCTGTTCTGTTAGAGGAGTCTGTTCTGTTAGAGTTAGAGGAGTCTGTTCTGTTAGAGGAGTCTGTTCTGTTAGAGTTAGAGGAGTCTGTTCTGTTAGAGTTAGAGGAGTCTGTTCTGTTAGAGTTAGAGGAGTCTGTTCTGTTATAGGAGTCTGTTCTGTTAGAGTTAGAGGAGTCTGTTCTGTTAGAGTTAGAGGAGTCTGTTCTGTTAGAGGAGTCTGTTCTGTTAGAGTTAGAGGAGTCTGTTCTGTTAGAGTTAGAGGAGTCTGTTCTGTTATAGGAGTCTGTTCTGTTAGAGTTAGAGGAGTCTGTTCTGTTAGAGTTAGAGGAGTCTGTTCTGTTAGAGTTAGAGGAGTCTGTTCTGTTAGAGGAGTCTGTTCTGTTAGAGTTAGAGGAGTCTGTTCTGTTAGAGTTAGAGGAGTCTGTTCTGTTAGAGGAGTCTGTTCTGTTAGAGGAGTCTGTTCTGTTAGAGTTAGAGGAGTCTGTTCTGTTAGAGGTAGAGGAGTCTGTTCTGTTAGAGGAGTCTGTTCTGTTAGAGTTAGAGGAGTCTGTTCTGTTAGAGTTAGAGGAGTCTGTTCTGTTAGAGTTAGAGGAGTCTGTTCTGTTAGAGTTAGAGGAGTCTGTTCTGTTAGAGGAGTCTGTTCTGTTAGAGTTAGAGGAGTCTGTTCTGTTAGAGTTAGAGGAGTCTGTTCTGTTAGAGGAGTCTGTTCTGTTAGAGTTAGAGGAGTCTTTTCTGTTAGAGGAGTCTGTTCTGTTAGAGTTAGAGGAGTCTGTTCTGTTAGAGGTAGAGGAGTCTGTTCTGTTAGAGGAGTCTGTTCTGTTAGAGTTAGAGGAGTCTGTTCTGTTAGAGTTAGAGGAGTCTGTTCTGTTAGAGTTAGAGGAGTCTGTTCTGTTAGAGTTAGAGGAGTCTGTTCTGTTAGAGGAGTCTGTTCTGTTAGAGTTAGAGGAGTCTGTTCTGTTAGAGTTAGAGGAGTCTGTTCTGTTAGAGTTAGAGGAGTCTGTTCTGTTAGAGTTAGAGGAGTCTGTTCTGTTAGAGTTAGAGGAGTCTGTTCTGTTAGAGGAGTCTGTTCTGTTAGAGGAGTCTGTTCTGTTAGAGTTAGAGGAGTCTGTTCTGTTAGAGGAGTCTGTTCTGTTAGAGTTAGAGGAGTCTGTTCTGTTAGAGTTAGAGGAGTCTGTTCTGTTAGAGTTAGAGGAGTCTGTTCTGTTATAGGAGTCTGTTCTGTTAGAGTTAGAGGAGTCTGTTCTGTTAGAGTTAGAGGAGTCTGTTCTGTTAGAGGAGTCTGTTCTGTTAGAGTTAGAGGAGTCTGTTCTGTTAGAGTTAGAGGAGTCTGTTCTGTTATAGGAGTCTGTTCTGTTAGAGTTAGAGGAGTCTGTTCTGTTAGAGTTAGAGGAGTCTGTTCTGTTAGAGTTAGAGGAGTCTGTTCTGTTAGAGGAGTCTGTTCTGTTAGAGTTAGAGGAGTCTGTTCTGTTAGAGTTAGAGGAGTCTGTTCTGTTAGAGGAGTCTGTTCTGTTAGAGGAGTCTGTTCTGTTAGAGTTAGAGGAGTCTGTTCTGTTAGAGGTAGAGGAGTCTGTTCTGTTAGAGGAGTCTGTTCTGTTAGAGTTAGAGGAGTCTGTTCTGTTAGAGTTAGAGGAGTCTGTTCTGTTAGAGTTAGAGGAGTCTGTTCTGTTAGAGTTAGAGGAGTCTGTTTTGTTAGAGGAGTCTGTTCTGTTAGAGTTAGAGGAGTCTGTTCTGTTAGAGTTAGAGGAGTCTGTTCTGTTAGAGTTAGAGGAGTCTGTTCTGTTAGAGTTAGAGGAGTCTGTTCTGTTAGAGTTAGAGGAGTCTGTTCTGTTAGAGGAGTCTGTTCTGTTAGAGTTAGAGGAGTCTGTTCTGTTAGAGTTAGAGGAGTCTCTTCTGTTAGAGTTAGAGGAGTCTGTTCTGTTAGAGGAGTCTGTTCTGTTAGAGTTAGAGGAGTCTGTTCTGTTAGAGGAGTCTGTTCTGTTAGAGGAGTCTGTTCTGTTAGAGTAAGAGGAGTCTGTTTTGTTAGAGGAGTCTGTTCTGTTAGAGTTAGAGGAGTCTGTTCTGTTAGAGTTAGAGGAGTCTGTTCTGATAGAGGAGTCTGTTCTGTTAGAGTTAGAGGAGTCTGTTCTGTTAGAGGAGTCTGTTCTGTTAGAGTTAGAGGAGTCTGTTCTGTTAGAGTTAGAGGAGTCTGTTCTGTTAGAGTTAGAGGAGTCTGTTCTGTTAGAGTTAGAGGAGTCTGTTCTGTTAGAGGAGTCTGTTCTGTTAGAGTTAGAGGAGTCTGTTTTGTTAGAGGAGTCTGTTCTGTTAGAGGAGTCTGTTCTGTTAGAGTTAGATGATTCTGTTCTGTTAGAGTTAGAGGAGTCTGTTCTGTTAGAGTTAGAGGAGTCTGTTCTGTTAGAGGAGTCTGTTCTGTTAGAGGAGTCTGTTCTGTTAGAGTTAGAGGAGTCTGTTCTGTTAGAGGAGTCTGTTCTGTTAGAGTTAGAGGAGTCTGTTCTGTTAGAGTTAGAGGAGTCTGTTCTGTTAGAGTTAGAGGAGTCTGTTCTGTTATAGGAGTCTGTTCTGTTAGAGTTAGAGGAGTCTGTTCTGTTAGAGTTAGAGGAGTCTGTTCTGTTAGAGGAGTCTGTTCTGTTAGAGTTAGAGGAGTCTGTTCTGTTAGAGTTAGAGGTGTCTGTTCTGTTATAGGAGTCTGTTCTGTTAGAGTTAGAGGAGTCTGTTCTGTTAGAGTTAGAGGAGTCTGTTCTGTTAGAGTTAGAGGAGTCTGTTCTGTTAGAGGAGTCTGTTCTGTTAGAGTTAGAGGAGTCTGTTCTGTTAGAGTTAGAGGAGTCTGTTCTGTTAGAGGAGTCTGTTCTGTTAGAGGAGTCTGTTCTGTTAGAGTTAGAGGAGTCTGTTCTGTTAGAGGTAGAGGAGTCTGTTCTGTTAGAGGAGTCTGTTCTGTTAGAGTTAGAGGAGTCTGTTCTGTTAGAGTTAGAGGAGTCTGTTCTGTTAGAGTTAGAGGAGTCTGTTCTGTTAGAGTTAGAGGAGTCTGTTCTGTTAGAGGAGTCTGTTCTGTTAGAGTTAGAGGAGTCTGTTCTGTTAGAGTTAGAGGAGTCTGTTCTGTTAGAGGAGTCTGTTCTGTTAGAGTTAGAGGAGTCTGTTCTGTTAGAGGAGTCTGTTCTGTTAGAGTTAGAGGAGTCTGTTCTGTTAGAGGTAGAGGAGTCTGTTCTGTTAGAGGAGTCTGTTCTGTTAGAGTTAGAGGAGTCTGTTCTGTTAGAGTTAGAGGAGTCTGTTCTGTTAGAGTTAGAGGAGTCTGTTCTGTTAGAGGAGTCTGTTCTGTTAGAGTTAGAGGAGTCTGTTCTGTTAGAGTTAGAGGAGTCTGTTCTGTTAGAGTTAGAGGAGTCTGTTCTGTTAGAGGAGTCTGTTCTGTTAGAGTTAGAGGAGTCTGTTCTGTTAGAGTTAGAGGAGTCTGTTCTGTTAGAGTTAGAGGAGTCTGTTCTGTTAGAGGAGTCTGTTCTGTTAGAGTTAGAGGAGTCTGTTCTGTTAGAGTTAGAGGAGTCTGTTCTGTTAGAGTTAGAGGAGTCTGTTCTGTTAGAGTTAGAGGAGTCTGTTCTGTTAGAGTTAGAGGAGTCTGTTCTGTTAGAGGAGTCTGTTCTGTTAGAGCTAGAGGAGTCTGTTCTGTTAGAGGAGTCTGTTCTGTTAGAGGAGTCTGTTCTGTTAGAGTTAGAGGAGTCTGTTCTGTTAGAGTTAGAGGAGTCTGTTCTATTAGAGGAGTCTGTTCTGTTAGAGGAGTCTGTTCTGTTAGAGGAGTCTGTTCTGTTAGAGTTAGAGGAGTCTGTTCTGTTAGAGGAGTCTGTTCTGTTAGAGGAGTCTGTTCTGTTAGAGGAGTCTGTTCTCTTAGAGTTAGAGGAGTCTGTTCTGTTAGAGGAGTCTGTTCTGTTAGAGTTAGAGGAGTCTGTTCTGTTAGAGTTAGAGGAGTCTGTTCTGTTAGAGGAGTCTGTTCTGTTAGAGTTAGAGGAGTCTGTTCTGTTAGAGTTAGAGGAGTCTGTTCTGTTAGAGTTAGAGGAGTCTGTTCTGTTAGAGGAGTCTGTTCTGTTAGAGTTAGAGGAGTCTGTTCTGTTAGAGGAGTCTGTTCTGTTAGAGTTAGAGGAGTCTGTTCTGTTAGATGTAGAGGAGTCTGTTCTGTTAGAGGAGTCTGTTCTGTTAGAGTTAGAGGAGTCTGTTCTGTTAGAGTTAGAGGAGTCTGTTCTGTTAGAGTTAGAGGAGTCTGTTCTGTTAGAGTTAGAGGAGTCTGTTCTGTTAGAGGAGTCTGTTCTGTTAGAGTTAGAGGAGTCTGTTCTGTTAGAGTTAGAGGAGTCTGTTCTGTTAGAGTTAGAGGAGTCTGTTCTGTTAGAGGAGTCTGTTCTGTTAGAGTTAGAGGAGTCTGTTCTGTTAGAGGAGTCTGTTCTGTTAGAGGAGTCTGTTCTGTTAGAGTTAGAGGAGTCTGTTCTGTTAGAGTTAGAGGAGTCTGTTCTATTAGAGGAGTCTGTTCTGTTAGAGGAGTCTGTTCTGTTAGAGGAGTCTGTTCTGTTAGAGTTAGAGGAGTCTGTTCTGTTAGAGGAGTCTGTTCTGTTAGAGGAGTCTGTTCTGTTAGAGGAGTCTGTTCTGTTAGAGTTAGAGGAGTCTGTTCTGTTAGAGGAGTCTGTTCTGTTAGAGTTAGAGGAGTCTGTTCTGTTAGAGGAGTCTGTTCTGTTAGAGGTAGAGGAGTCTGTTCTGTTAGAGGAGTCTGTTCTGTTAGAGTTAGAGGAGTCTGTTCTGTTAGAGTTAGAGGAGTCTGTTCTGATAGAGTTAGAGGAGTCTGTTCTGTTAGAGGAGTCTGTTCTGTTAGAGTTAGAGGAGTCTGTTCTGTTAGAGGAGTCTGTTCTGTTAGAGTTAGAGGAGTCTGTTCTGTTAGAGTTAGAGGAGTCTGTTCTGTTAGAGTTAGAGGAGTCTGTTCTGTTAGAGTTAGAGGAGTCTGTTCGGTTAGAGGAGTCTGTTCTGTTAGAGTTAGAGGAGTCTGTTCTGTTAGAGGAGTCTGTTCTGTTAGAGGAGTCTGTTCTGTTAGAGTTAGATGATTCTGTTCTGTTAGAGTTAGAGGAGTCTGTTCTGTTAGAGTTAGAGGAGTCTGTTCTGTTAGAGGAGTCTGTTCTGTTAGAGGAGTCTGTTCTGTTAGAGTTAGAGGAGTCTGTTCTGTTAGAGTTAGAGGAGTCTGTTCTGTTATAGGAGTCTGTTCTGTTAGAGTTAGAGGAGTCTGTTCTGTTAGAGTTAGAGGAGTCTGTTCTGTTAGAGGAGTCTGTTCTGTTAGAGTTAGAGGAGTCTGTTCTGTTAGAGTTAGAGGAGTCTGTTCTGTTAGAGTTAGAGGAGTCTGTTCTGTTAGAGGAGTCTGTTCTGTTAGAGTTAGAGGAGTCTGTTCTGTTAGAGTTAGAGGAGTCTGTTCTGTTAGAGTTAGAGGAGTCTGTTCTGTTAGAGTTAGAGGAGTCTGTTCTGTTAGAGTTAGAGGAGTCTGTTCTGTTAGAGGAGTCTGTTCTGTTAGAGCTAGAGGAGTCTGTTCTGTTAGAGGAGTCTGTTCTGTTAGAGGAGTCTGTTCTGTTAGAGTTAGAGGAGTCTGTTCTGTTAGAGTTAGAGGAGTCTGTTCTATTAGAGGAGTCTGTTCTGTTAGAGGAGTCTGTTCTGTTAGAGGAGTCTGTTCTGTTAGAGTTAGAGGAGTCTGTTCTGTTAGAGGAGTCTGTTCTGTTAGAGGAGTCTGTTCTGTTAGAGGAGTCTGTTCTCTTAGAGTTAGAGGAGTCTGTTCTGTTAGAGGAGTCTGTTCTGTTAGAGTTAGAGGAGTCTGTTCTGTTAGAGTTAGATGAGTCTGTTCTGTTAGAGGAGTCTGTTCTGTTAGAGTTAGAGGAGTCTGTTCTGTTAGAGTTAGAGGAGTCTGTTCTGTTAGAGTTAGAGGAGTCTGTTCTGTTAGAGGAGTCTGTTCTGTTAGAGTTAGAGGAGTCTGTTCTGTTAGAGGAGTCTGTTCTGTTAGAGTTAGAGGAGTCTGTTCTGTTAGATGTAGAGGAGTCTGTTCTGTTAGAGGAGTCTGTTCTGTTAGAGTTAGAGGAGTCTGTTCTGTTAGAGTTAGAGGAGTCTGTTCTGTTAGAGTTAGAGGAGTCTGTTCTGTTAGAGTTAGAGGAGTCTGTTCTGTTAGAGGAGTCTGTTCTGTTAGAGTTAGAGGAGTCTGTTCTGTTAGAGTTAGAGGAGTCTGTTCTGTTAGAGTTAGAGGAGTCTGTTCTGTTAGAGGAGTCTGTTCTGTTAGAGTTAGAGGAGTCTGTTCTGTTAGAGGAGTCTGTTCTGTTAGAGGAGTCTGTTCTGTTAGAGTTAGAGGAGTCTGTTCTGTTAGAGTTAGAGGAGTCTGTTCTATTAGAGGAGTCTGTTCTGTTAGAGGAGTCTGTTCTGTTAGAGGAGTCTGTTCTGTTAGAGTTAGAGGAGTCTGTTCTGTTAGAGGAGTCTGTTCTGTTAGAGGAGTCTGTTCTGTTAGAGGAGTCTGTTCTGTTAGAGTTAGAGGAGTCTGTTCTGTTAGAGGAGTCTGTTCTGTTAGAGTTAGAGGAGTCTGTTCTGTTAGAGGAGTCTGTTCTGTTAGAGGTAGAGGAGTCTGTTCTGTTAGAGGAGTCTGTTCTGTTAGAGTTAGAGGAGTCTGTTCTGTTAGAGTTAGAGGGGTCTGTTCTGTTAGAGTTAGAGGAGTCTGTTCTGTTAGAGTTAGAGGAGTCTGTTCTGTTAGAGGAGTCTGTTCTGTTAGAGTTAGAGGAGTCTGTTCTGTTAGAGTTAGAGGAGTCTGTTCTGTTAGAGTTAGAGGAGTCTGTTCTGTTAGAGTTAGAGGAGTCTGTTCTGTTAGAGTTAGAGGAGTCTGTTCTGTTAGAGGAGTCTGTTCTGTTAGAGTTAGAGGAGTCTGTTCTGTTAGAGGAGTCTGTTCTGTTAGAGGAGTCTGTTCTGTTAGAGTTAGAGGAGTCTGTTCTGTTAGAGTTAGAGGAGTCTGTTCTATTAGAGGAGTCTGTTCTGTTAGAGGAGTCTGTTCTGTTAGAGGAGTCTGTTCTGTTAGAGTTAGAGGAGTCTGTTCTGTTAGAGTTAGAGGAGTCTGTTCTGTTAGAGTAAGAGGAGTCTGTTCTGTTAGAGGAGTCTGTTCTGTTAGAGTTAGAGGAGTCTGTTCTGTTAGAGTTAGAGGAGTCTGTTCTGTTAGAGGAGTCTGTTCTGTTAGAGTTAGAGGAGTCTGTTCTGTTAGAGGAGTCTGTTCTGTTAGAGTTAGAGGAGTCTGTTCTGTTAGAGTTAGAGGAGTCTGTTCTGTTAGAGGAGTCTGTTCTGTTAGAGGAGTCTGTTCTGTTAGAGTTAGAGGAGTCTGTTCTGTTAGAGTTAGAGGAGTCTGTTCTGTTAGAGTTAGAGGAGTCTGTTCTGTTAGAGGAGTCTGTTCTGTTAGAGTTAGAGGAGTCTGTTCTGTTAGAGGAGTCTGTTCTGTTAGAGTTAAAGGGGTCTGTTCTGTTAGAGGTAGAGGAGTCTGTTCTGTTAGAGGAGTCTGTTCTGTTAGAGTTAGAGGAGTCTGTTCTGTTAGAGTTAGAGGAGTCTGTTCTGTTAGAGTTAGAGGAGTCTGTTCTGTTAGAGTTAGAGGAGTCTGTTCTGTTAGAGGAGTCTGTTCTGTTAGAGTTAGAGGAGTCTGTTCTGTTAGAGTTAGAGGAGTCTGTTCTGTTAGAGGAGTCTGTTCTGTTAGAGGAGTCTGTTCTGTTAGAGTTAGAGGAGTCTGTTCTGTTAGAGGAGTCTGTTCTGTTAGAGGAGTCCGTTCTGTTAGAGGAGTCTGTTCTGTTAGAGTTAGAGGAGTCTGTTCTGTTAGAGGAGTCTGTTCTGTTAGAGGAGTCTGTTCTGTTAGAGGAGTCTGTTAGAGTTAGAGGAGTCTGTTCTGTTAGAGGAGTCTGTTCTGTTAGAGTTAGAGGAGTCTGTTCTGTTAGAGTTAGAGGAGTCTGTTCTGTTAGAGGAGTCTGTTCTGTTAGAGGTAGAGGAGTCTGTTCTGTTAGAGGAGTCTGTTCTGTTAGAGTTAGAGGAGTCTGTTCTGTTAGAGTTAGAGGGGTCTGTTCTGTTAGAGTTAGAGGAGTCTGTTCTGTTAGAGTTAGAGGAGTCTGTTCTGTTAGAGGAGTCTGTTCTGTTAGAGTTAGAGGAGTCTGTTCTGTTAGAGGAGTCTGTTCTGTTAGAGTTAGAGGAGTCTGTTCTGTTAGAGTTAGAGGAGTCTGTTCTGTTAGAGGAGTCTGTTCTGTTAGAGGAGTCTGTTCTGTTAGAGTTAGAGGAGTCTGTTCTGTTAGAGTTAGAGGAGTCTGTTCTGTTAGAGTTAGAGGAGTCTGTTCTGTTAGAGGAGTCTGTTCTGTTAGAGTTAGAGGAGTCTGTTCTGTTAGAGGAGTCTGTTCTGTTAGAGTTAAAGGGGTCTGTTCTGTTAGAGGTAAAGGAGTCTGTTCTGTTAGAGGAGTCTGTTCTGTTAGAGTTAGAGGAGTCTGTTCTGTTAGAGTTAGAGGAGTCTGTTCTGTTAGAGTTAGAGGAGTCTGTTCTGTTAGAGTTAGAGGAGTCTGTTCTGTTAGAGGAGTCTGTTCTGTTAGAGTTAGAGGAGTCTGTTCTGTTAGAGTTAGAGGAGTCTGTTCTGTTAGAGGAGTCTGTTCTGTTAGAGGAGTCTGTTCTGTTAGAGTTAGAGGAGTCTGTTCTGTTAGAGGAGTCTGTTCTGTTAGAGGAGTCCGTTCTGTTAGAGGAGTCTGTTCTGTTAGAGTTAGAGGAGTCTGTTCTGTTAGAGGAGTCTGTTCTGTTAGAGGAGTCTGTTCTGTTAGAGGAGTCTGTTAGAGTTAGAGGAGTCTGTTCTGTTAGAGGAGTCTGTTCTGTTAGAGTTAGAGGAGTCTGTTCTGTTAGAGGAGTCTGTTCTGTTAGAGTTAGAGGAGTCTGTTCTGTTAGAGTTAGTGGAGTCTGTTCTGTTAGAGGAGTCTGTTCTGTTAGAGGAGTCTGTTCTGTTAGAGGAGTCTGTTCTGTTAGAGTTAGAGGAGTCTGTTCTGTTAGAGTTAGAGGGGTCTGTTCTGTTAGAGGAGTCTGTTCTGTTAGAATTAGAGGAGTCTGTTCTGTTAGAGGAGTCTGTTCTGTTAGAGGAGTCTGTTCTGTTAGAATTAGAGGAGTCTGTTCTGTTAGAGGAGTCTGTTCTGTTAGAGGAGTCTGTTCTGTTAGAGGAGTCTGTTCTGTTAGAGTTAGAGGAGTCTGTTCTGTTAGAGTTAGAGGGGTCTGTTCTGTTAGAGTTAGAGGAGTATGTTCTGTTAGAGTTAGAGGAGTCTGTTCTGTTAGAGGAGTCTGTTCTGTTAGAGTTAGAGGAGTTTGTTCTGTTAGAGTTAGAGGAGTCTGTTCTGTTAGAGTTAGAGGAGTCTGTTCTGTTAGAGTTAGAGGAGTCTGTTCTGTTAGAGTTAGAGGAGTCGGTTCTGTTAGAGTTAGAGGAGTCTGTTCTGTTAGAGGAGTCTGTTCTGTTAGAGTTAGAGGAGTCTGTTCTGTTAGAGGAGTCTGTTCTGTTAGAGGAGTCTGTTCTGTTAGAGTTAGAGGAGTCTGTTCTGTTAGAGTTAGAGGAGTCTGTTCTATTAGAGGAGTCTGTTCTGTTAGAGGAGTCTGTTCTGTTAGAGGAGTCTGTTCTGTTAGAGTTAGAGGAGTCTGTTCTGTTAGAGGAGTCTGTTCTGTTAGAGGAGTCTGTTCTGTTAGAGGAGTCTGTTCTGTTAGAGTTAGAGGAGTCTGTTCTGTTAGAGTTAGAGGAGTCTGTTCTGTTAGAGTTAGAGGAGTCTGTTCTGTTAGAGGAGTCTGTTCTGTTAGAGTTAGAGGAGTCTGTTCTGTTAGAGTTAGAGGAGTCTGTTCTGTTAGAGGAGTCTGTTCTGTTAGAGTTAGAGGAGTCTGTTCTGTTAGAGGAGTCTGTTCTGTTAGAGTTAGAGGAGTCTGTTCTGTTAGAGTTAGAGGAGTCTGTTCTGTTAGAGGAGTCTGTTCTGTTAGAGGAGTCTGTTCTGTTAGAGTTAGAGGAGTCTGTTCTGTTAGAGTTAGAGGAGTCTGTTCTGTTAGAGTTAGAGGAGTCTGTTCTGTTAGAGGAGTCTGTTCTGTTAGAGTTAGAGGAGTCTGTTCTGTTAGAGGAGTCTGTTCTGTTAGAGTTAAAGGAGTCTGTTCTGTTAGAGGTAGAGGAGTCTGTTCTGTTAGAGGAGTCTGTTCTGTTAGAGTTAGAGGAGTCTGTTCTGTTAGAGTTAGAGGAGTCTGTTCTGTTAGAGTTAGAGGAGTCTGTTCTGTTAGAGTTAGAGGAGTCTGTTCTGTTAGAGGAGTCTGTTCTGTTAGAGTTAGAGGAGTCTGTTCTGTTAGAGTTAGAGGAGTCTGTTCTGTTAGAGGAGTCTGTTCTGTTAGAGGAGTCTGTTCTGTTAGAGTTAGAGGAGTCTGTTCTGTTAGAGTTAGAGGAGTCTGTTCTATTAGAGGAGTCTGTTCTGTTAGAGGAGTCCGTTCTGTTAGAGGAGTCTGTTCTGTTAGAGTTAGAGGAGTCTGTTCTGTTAGAGTTAGAGGAGTCTGTTCTGTTAGAGGAGTCTGTTCTGTTAGAGGAGTCTGTTAGAGTTAGAGGAGTCTGTTCTGTTAGAGGAGTCTGTTCTGTTAGAGTTAGAGGAGTCTGTTCTGTTAGAGTTAGAGGAGTCTGTTCTGTTAGAGGAGTCTGTTCTGTTAGAGGTAGAGGAGTCTGTTCTGTTAGAGGAGTCTGTTCTGTTAGAGTTAGTGGAGTCTGTTCTGTTAGAGTTAGAGGGGTCTGTTCTGTTAGAGTTAGAGGAGTCTGTTCTGTTAGAATTAGTGGAGTCTGTTCTGTTAGAGGAGTCTGTTCTGTTAGAGGAGTCTGTTCTGTTAGAGGAGTCTGTTCTGTTAGAGTTAGAGGAGTCTGTTCTGTTAGAGTTAGAGGGGTCTGTTCTGTTAGAGGAGTCTGTTCTGTTAGAATTAGAGGAGTCTGTTCTGTTAGAGGAGTCTGTTCTGTTAGAGGAGTCTGTTCTGTTAGAATTAGAGGAGTCTGTTCTGTTAGAGGAGTCTGTTCTGTTAGAGGAGTCTGTTCTGTTAGAGGAGTCTGTTCTGTTAGAGTTAGAGGAGTCTGTTCTGTTAGAGTTAGAGGGGTCTGTTCTGTTAGAGTTAGAGGAGTATGTTCTGTTAGAGTTAGAGGAGTCTGTTCTGTTAGAGGAGTCTGTTCTGTTAGAGTTAGAGGAGTCTGTTCTGTTAGAGTTAGAGGAGTCTGTTCTGTTAGAGTTAGAGGAGTCTGTTCTGTTAGAGTTAGAGGAGTCTGTTCTGTTAGAGTTAGAGGAGTCTGTTCTGTTAGAGGAGTCTGTTCTGTTAGAGTTAGAGGAGTCTGTTCTGTTAGAGGAGTCTGTTCTGTTAGAGGAGTCTGTTCTGTTAGAGTTAGAGGAGTCTGTTCTGTTAGAGTTAGAGGAGTCTGTTCTATTAGAGGAGTCTGTTCTGTTAGAGGAGTCTGTTCTGTTAGAGGAGTCTGTTCTGTTAGAGTTAGAGGAGTCTGTTCTGTTAGAGGAGTCTGTTCTATTAGAGGAGTCTATTCTGTTAGAGGAGTCTGTTCTGTTAGAGTTAGAGGAGTCTGTTCTGTTAGAGGAGTCTGTTCTGTTAGAGTTAGAGGAGTCTGTTCTGTTAGAGTTAGAGGAGTCTGTTCTGTTAGAGGAGTCTGTTCTGTTAGAGGAGTCTGTTCTGTTAGAGTTAGAGGAGTCTGTTCTGTTAGAGTTAGAGGAGTCTGTTCTGTTAGAGTTAGAGGAGTCTGTTCTGTTAGAGGAGTCTGTTCTGTTAGAGTTAGAGGAGTCTGTTCTGTTAGAGGAGTCTGTTCTGTTAGAGTTAGAGGAGTTTGTTCTGTTAGAGGTAGAGGAGTCTGTTCTGTTAGAGGAGTCTGTTCTGTTAGAGTTAGAGGAGTCTGTTCTGTTAGAGTTAGAGGAGTCTGTTCTGTTAGAGTTAGAGGAGTCTGTTCTGTTAGAGTTAGAGGAGTCTGTTCTGTTAGAGGAGTCTGTTCTGTTAGAGTTAGAGGAGTCTGTTCTGTTAGAGTTAGAGGAGTCTGTTCTGTTAGAGGAGTCTGTTCTGTTAGAGGAGTCTGTTCTGTTAGAGTTAGAGGAGTCTGTTCTGTTAGAGTTAGAGGAGTCTGTTCTATTAGAGGAGTCTGTTCTGTTAGAGGAGTCCGTTCTGTTAGAGGAGTCTGTTCTGTTAGAGTTAGAGGAGTCTGTTCTGTTAGAGTTAGAGGAGTCTGTTCTGTTAGAGGAGTCTGTTCTGTTAGAGGAGTCTGTTAGAGTTAGAGGAGTCTGTTCTGTTAGAGGAGTCTGTTCTGTTAGAGTTAGAGGAGTCTGTTCTGTTAGAGTTAGAGGAGTCTGTTCTGTTAGAGGAGTCTGTTCTGTTAGAGGTAGAGGAGTCTGTTCTGTTAGAGGAGTCTGTTCTGTTAGAGTTAGAGGAGTCTGTTCTGTTAGAGTTAGAGGGGTCTGTTCTGTTAGAGTTAGAGGAGTCTGTTCTGTTAGAATTAGTGGAGTCTGTTCTGTTAGAGGAGTCTGTTCTGTTAGAGGAGTCTGTTCTGTTAGAGGAGTCTGTTCTGTTAGAGTTAGAGGAGTCTGTTCTGTTAGAGTTAGAGGGGTCTGTTCTGTTAGAGGAGTCTGTTCTGTTAGAATTAGAGGAGTCTGTTCTGTTAGAGGAGTCTGTTCTGTTAGAGGAGTCTGTTCTGTTAGAATTAGAGGAGTCTGTTCTGTTAGAGGAGTCTGTTCTGTTAGAGGAGTCTGTTCTGTTAGAGGAGTCTGTTCTGTTAGAGTTAGAGGAGTCTGTTCTGTTAGAGTTAGAGGGGTCTGTTCTGTTAGAGGAGTCTGTTCTGTTAGAATTAGAGGAGTCTGTTCTGTTAGAGGAGTCTGTTCTGTTAGAGGAGTCTGTTCTGTTAGAGTTAGAGGAGTCTGTTCTGTTAGAGGAGTCTGTTCTGTTAGAGGAGTCTGTTCTGTTAGAGTTAGAGGAGTCTGTTCTGTTAGAGGAGTCTGTTCTGTTAGAGTTAGAGGAGTCTGTTCTGTTAGAGTTAGAGGAGTCTGTTCTGTTAGAGTTAGAGGAGTCTGTTATATTAGAGGAGTCTGTTCTGTTAGAGGAGTCTGTTCTGTTAGAGGAGTCTGTTCTGTTAGAGTTAGAGGAGTCTGTTCTGTTAGAGGAAACTGTTCTGTTAGAGTTAGAGGAGTCTGTTCTGTTAGAGTTAGAGGAGTCTGTTCTGTAAGACTTAGAGGAGTCTGTTCTGTTAGAGGAGTCTGTTCTGTTAGAGTTAGAGGAGTCTGTTCTGTTAGAGTTAGAGGAGTCTGTTCTGTTAGAGTTAGAGGAGTCTGTTCTGTTAGAGTTAGAGGAGTCTGTTCTGTTAGAGTTAGAGGAGTCTGTTCTGTTAGAGTTAGAGGAGTCTGTTCTGTTAGAGGAGTCTGTTCTGTTAGAGTTAGAGGAGTCTGTTCTGTTAGAGTTAGAGGAGTCTGTTCTGTTAGAGTTAGAGGAGTCTCTTCTGTTAGAGTTAGAGGAGTCTGTTCTGTTAGAGGAGTCTGTTCTGTTAGAGTTAGAGGAGTCTGTTCTGTTAGAGGAGTCTGTTCTGTTAGAGGAGTCTGTTCTGTTAGAGTTAGAGGAGTCTGTTTTGTTAGAGGAGTCTGTTCTGTTAGAGTTAGAGGAGTCTGTTCTGTTAGAGTTAGAGGAGTCTGTTCTGATAGAGTTAGAGGAGTCTGTTCTGTTAGAGTTAGAGGAGTCTGTTCTGTTAGAGGAGTCTGTTCTGTTAGAGTTAGAGGAGTCTGTTCTGTTAGAGTTAGAGGAGTCTGTTCTGTTAGAGTTAGAGGAGTCTGTTCTGTTAGAGTTAGAGGAGTCTGTTCTGTTAGAGGAGTCTGTTCTGTTAGAGTTAGAGGAGTCTGTTCTGTTAGAGGAGTCTGTTCTGTTAGAGGAGTCTGTTCTGTTAGAGTTAGATGAGTCTGTTCTGTTAGAGTTAGAGGAGTCTGTTCTGTTAGAGGAGTCTGTTCTGTTAGAGGAGTCTGTTCTGTTAGAGTTAGAGGAGTCTGTTCTGTTAGAGGAGTCTGTTCTGTTAGAGTTAGAGGAGTCTGTTCTGTTAGAGTTAGAGGAGTCTGTTCTGTTAGAGTTAGAGGAGTCTGTTCTGTTATAGGAGTCTGTTCTGTTAGAGTTAGAGGAGTCTGTTCTGTTAGAGTTAGAGGAGTCTGTTCTGTTAGAGGAGTCTGGTCTGTTAGAGTTAGAGGAGTCTGTTCTGTTAGAGTTAGAGGAGTCTGTTCTGTTAGAGGAGTCTGTTCTGTTAGAGTTAGAGGAGTCTGTTCTGTTAGAGTTAGAGGAGTCTGTTCTGTTAAAGGAGTCTGTTCTGTTAGAGGAGTCTGTTCTGTTAGAGTTAGAGGAGTCTGTTCTGTTAGAGGTAGAGGAGTCTGTTCTGTTAGAGGAGTCTGTTCTGTTAGAGTTAGAGGAGTCTGTTCTGTTAGAGTTAGAGGAGTCTGTTCTGTTAGAGTTAGAGGAGTCTGTTCTGTTAGAGTTAGAGGAGTCTGTTCTGTTAGAGGAGTCTGTTCTGTTAGAGTTAGAGGAGTCTGTTCTGTTAGAGTTAGAGGAGTCTGTTCTGTTAGAGGAGTCTGTTCTGTTAGAGTTAGAGGAGTCTGTTCTGTTAGAGGAGTCTGTTCTGTTAGAGTTAGAGGAGTCTGTTCTGTTAGAGGTAGAGGAGTCTGTTCTGTTAGAGGAGTCTGTTCTGTTAGAGTTAGAGGAGTCTGTTCTGTTAGAGTTAGAGGAGTCTGTTCTGTTAGAGTTAGAGGAGTCTGTTCTGTTAGAGGAGTTTGTTCTGTTAGAGTTAGAGGAGTCTGTTCTGTTAGAGGAGTCTGTTCTGTTAGAGGAGTCTGTTCTGTTAGAGTTAGAGGAGTCTGTTTTGTTAGAGGAGTCTGTTCTGTTAGAGTTAGAGGAGTCTGTTCTGTTAGAGTTAGAGGAGTCTGTTCTGTTAGAGTTAGAGGAGTCTGTTCTGTTAGAGGAGTCTGTTCTGTTAGAGTTAGAGGAGTCTGTTCTGTTAGAGGAGTCTGTTCTGTTAGAGTTAGAGGAGTCTGTTCTGTTAGAGTTAGAGGAGTCTGTTCTGTTAGAGTTAGAGGAGTCTGTTCTGTTAGAGTTAGAGGAGTCTGTTCTGTTAGAGTTAGAGGAGTCTGTTCTGTTAGAGGAGTCTGTTCTGTTAGAGGAGTCTGTTCGGTTAGAGTTAGATGAGTCTGTTCTGTTAGAGTTAGAGGAGTCTGTTCTGTTAGAGTTAGAGGAGTCTGTTCTGTTAGAGGAGTCTGTTCTGTTAGAGGAGTCTGTTCTGTTAGAGTTAGAGGAGTCTGTTCTGTTAGAGGAGTCTGTTCTGTTAGAGTTAGAGGAGTCTGTTCTGTTAGAGGAGTCTGTTCTGTTAGAGTTAGAGGAGTCTGTTCTGTTAGAGTTAGAGGAGTCTGTTCTGTTATAGGAGTCTGTTCTGTTAGAGTTAGAGGAGTCTGTTCTGTTAGAGTTAGAGGAGTCTGTTCTATTAGAGGAGTCTGTTCTGTTAGAGTTAGAGGAGTCTGTTCTGTTAGAGTTAGAGGAGTCTGTTCTGTTAGAGGAGTCTGTTCTGTTAGAGGAGTCTGTTCTGTTAGAGTTAGAGGAGTCTGTTCTGTTAGAGTTAGAGGAGTCTGTTCTGTTAGAGTTAGAGGAGTCTGTTCTGTTAGAGGAGTCTGTTCTGTTAGAGTTAGAGGAGTCTGTTCTGTTAGAGTAGTCTGTTCTGTTAGAGTTAGAGGAGTCTGTTCTGTTAGAGGTAGAGGAGTCTGTTCTGTTAGAGGAGTCTGTTCTGTTAGAGTTAGAGGAGTCTGTTCTGTTAGAGTTAGAGGAGTCTGTTCTGTTAGAGTTAGAGGAGTCTGTTCTGTTAGAGTTAGAGGAGTCTGTTCTGTTAGAGTTAGAGGAGTCTGTTCTGTTAGAGTTAGAGGAATCTGTTCTGTTAGAGTTAGATGAGTCTGTTCTGTTAGAGTTAGAGGAGTCTGTTCTGTTAGAGTTAGAGGAGTCTGTTATGTTAGAGGAGTCTGTTCTGTTAGAGGAGTCTGTTCTGTTAGAGGAGTCTGTTCTGTTAGAGTTAGAGGAGTCTGTTCTGTTAGAGGAAACTGTTCTGTTAGAGTTAGAGGAGTCTGTTCTGTTAGAGTTAGAGGAGTCTGTTCTGTAAGAGTTAGAGGAGTCTGTTCTGTTAGAGGAGTCTGTTCTGTTAGAGTTAGAGGAGTCTGTTCTGTTAGAGTTAGAGGAGTCTGTTCTGTTAGAGGAGTCTGTTCTGTTAGAGGTAGAGGAGTCTGTTCTGTTAGAGGAGTCTGTTCTGTTAGAGTTAGAGGAGTCTGTTCTGTTAGAGTTAGAGGGGTCTGTTCTGTTAGAGTTAGAGGAGTCTGTTCTGTTAGAGTTAGAGGAGTCTGTTCTGTTAGAGGAGTCTGTTCTGTTAGAGTTAGAGGAGTCTGTTCTGTTAGAGGAGTCTGTTCTGTTAGAGTTAGAGGAGTCTGTTCTGTTAGAGTTAGAGGAGTCTGTTCTGTTAGAGGAGTCTGTTCTGTTAGAGGAGTCTGTTCTGTTAGAGTTAGAGGAGTCTGTTAGAGTTAGAGGAGTCTGTTCTGTTAGAGGAGTCTGTTCTGTTAGAGTTAGAGGAGTCTGTTCTGTTAGAGGAGTCTGTTCTGTTAGAGTTAAAGGGGTCTGTTCTGTTAGAGGTAGAGGAGTCTGTTCTGTTAGAGGAGTCTGTTCTGTTAGAGTTAGAGGAGTCTGTTCTGTTAGAGTTAGAGGAGTCTGTTCTGTTAGAGTTAGAGGAGTCTGTTCTGTTAGAGTTAGAGGAGTCTGTTCTGTTAGAGGAGTCTGTTCTGTTAGAGTTAGAGGAGTCTGTTCTGTTAGAGTTAGAGGAGTCTGTTCTGTTAGAGGAGTCTGTTCTGTTAGAGGAGTCTGTTCTGTTAGAGTTAGAGGAGTCTGTTCTGTTAGAGGAGTCTGTTCTGTTAGAGGAGTCCGTTCTGTTAGAGGAGTCTGTTCTGTTAGAGTTAGAGGAGTCTGTTCTGTTAGAGGAGTCTGTTCTGTTAGAGGAGTCTGTTCTGTTAGAGGAGTCTGTTAGAGTTAGAGGAGTCTGTTCTGTTAGAGGAGTCTGTTCTGTTAGAGTTAGAGGAGTCTGTTCTGTTAGAGTTAGAGGAGTCTGTTCTGTTAGAGGAGTCTGTTCTGTTAGAGGTAGAGGAGTCTGTTCTGTTAGAGGAGTCTGTTCTGTTAGAGTTAGAGGAGTCTGTTCTGTTAGAGTTAGAGGGGTCTGTTCTGTTAGAGTTAGAGGAGTCTGTTCTGTTAGAATTAGTGGAGTCTGTTCTGTTAGAGGAGTCTGTTCTGTTAGAGGAGTCTGTTCTGTTAGAGGAGTCTGTTCTGTTAGAGTTAGAGGAGTCTGTTCTGTTAGAGTTAGAGGGGTCTGTTCTGTTAGAGGAGTCTGTTCTGTTAGAATTAGAGGAGTCTGTTCTGTTAGAGGAGTCTGTTCTGTTAGAGGAGTCTGTTCTGTTAGAATTAGAGGAGTCTGTTCTGTTAGAGGAGTCTGTTCTGTTAGAGGAGTATGTTCTGTTAGAGTTAGAGGAGTCTGTTCTGTTAGAGGAGTCTGTTCTGTTAGAGTTAGAGGAGTCTGTTCTGTTAGAGTTAGAGGAGTCTGTTCTGTTAGAGTTAGAGGAGTCTGTTCTGTTAGAGTTAGAGGAGTCTGTTCTGTTAGAGTTAGAGGAGTCTGTTCTGTTAGAGTTAGAGGAGTCTGTTCTGTTAGAGGAGTCTGTTCTGTTAGAGTTAGAGGAGTCTGTTCTGTTAGAGGAGTCTGTTCTGTTAGAGGAGTCTGTTCTGTTAGAGTTAGAGGAGTCTGTTCTGTTAGAGTTAGAGGAGTCTGTTCTATTAGAGGAGTCTGTTCTGTTAGAGGAGTCTGTTCTGTTAGAGGAGTCTGTTCTGTTAGAGTTAGAGGAGTCTGTTCTGTTAGAGGAGTCTGTTCTGTTAGAGGAGTCTGTTCTGTTAGAGGAGTCTGTTCTGTTAGAGTTAGAGGAGTCTGTTCTGTTAGAGTTAGAGGAGTCTGTTCTGTTAGAGTTAGAGGAGTCTGTTCTGTTAGAGGAGTCTGTTCTGTTAGAGTTAGAGGAGTCTGTTCTGTTAGAGTTAGAGGAGTCTGTTCTGTTAGAGGAGTCTGTTCTGTTAGAGTTAGAGGAGTCTGTTCTGTTAGAGGAGTCTGTTCTGTTAGAGTTAGAGGAGTCTGTTCTGTTAGAGTTAGAGGAGTCTGTTCTGTTAGAGGAGTCTGTTCTGTTAGAGGAGTCTGTTCTGTTAGAGTTAGAGGAGTCTGTTCTGTTAGAGTTAGAGGAGTCTGTTCTGTTAGAGTTAGAGGAGTCTGTTCTGTTAGAGGAGTCTGTTCTGTTAGAGTTAGAGGAGTCTGTTCTGTTAGAGGAGTCTGTTCTGTTAGAGTTAAAGGAGTCTGTTCTGTTAGAGGTAGAGGAGTCTGTTCTGTTAGAGGAGTCTGTTCTGTTAGAGTTAGAGGAGTCTGTTCTGTTAGAGTTAGAGGAGTCTGTTCTGTTAGAGTTAGAGGAGTCTGTTCTGTTAGAGTTAGAGGAGTCTGTTCTGTTAGAGGAGTCTGTTCTGTTAGAGTTAGAGGAGTCTGTTCTGTTAGAGTTAGAGGAGTCTGTTCTGTTAGAGGAGTCTGTTCTGTTAGAGGAGTCTGTTCTGTTAGAGTTAGAGGAGTCTGTTCTGTTAGAGGAGTCTGTTCTGTTAGAGGAGTCCGTTCTGTTAGAGGAGTCTGTTCTGTTAGAGTTAGAGGAGTCTGTTCTGTTAGAGGAGTCTGTTCTGTTAGAGGAGTCTGTTCTGTTAGAGGAGTCTGTTAGAGTTAGAGGAGTCTGTTCTGTTAGAGGAGTCTGTTCTGTTAGAGTTAGAGGAGTCTGTTCTGTTAGAGTTAGAGGAGTCTGTTCTGTTAGAGGAGTCTGTTCTGTTAGAGGTAGAGGAGTCTGTTCTGTTAGAGGAGTCTGTTCTGTTAGAGTTAGAGGAGTCTGTTCTGTTAGAGTTAGAGGGGTCTGTTCTGTTAGAGTTAGAGGAGTCTGTTCTGTTAGAATTAGTGGAGTCTGTTCTGTTAGAGGAGTCTGTTCTGTTAGAGGAGTCTGTTCTGTTAGAGGAGTCTGTTCTGTTAGAGTTAGAGGAGTCTGTTCTGTTAGAGTTAGAGGGGTCTGTTCTGTTAGAGGAGTCTGTTCTGTTAGAATTAGAGGAGTCTGTTCTGTTAGAGGAGTCTGTTCTGTTAGAGGAGTCTGTTCTGTTAGAATTAGAGGAGTCTGTTCTGTTAGAGGAGTCTGTTCTGTTAGAGGAGTATGTTCTGTTAGAGTTAGAGGAGTCTGTTCTGTTAGAGGAGTCTGTTCTGTTAGAGTTAGAGGAGTCTGTTCTGTTAGAGTTAGAGGAGTCTGTTCTGTTAGAGTTAGAGGAGTCTGTTCTGTTAGAGTTAGAGGAGTCTGTTCTGTTAGAGTTAGAGGAGTCTGTTCTGTTAGAGTTAGAGGAGTCTGTTCTGTTAGAGGAGTCTGTTCTGTTAGAGTTAGAGGAGTCTGTTCTGTTAGAGGAGTCTGTTCTGTTAGAGGAGTCTGTTCTGTTAGAGTTAGAGGAGTCTGTTCTGTTAGAGTTAGAGGAGTCTGTTCTATTAGAGGAGTCTGTTCTGTTAGAGGAGTCTGTTCTGTTAGAGGAGTCTGTTCTGTTAGAGTTAGAGGAGTCTGTTCTGTTAGAGGAGTCTGTTCTGTTAGAGGAGTCTGTTCTGTTAGAGGAGTCTGTTCTGTTAGAGTTAGAGGAGTCTGTTCTGTTAGAGTTAGAGGAGTCTGTTCTGTTAGAGTTAGAGGAGTCTGTTCTGTTAGAGGAGTCTGTTCTGTTAGAGTTAGAGGAGTCTGTTCTGTTAGAGTTAGAGGAGTCTGTTCTGTTAGAGGAGTCTGTTCTGTTAGAGTTAGAGGAGTCTGTTCTGTTAGAGGAGTCTGTTCTGTTAGAGTTAGAGGAGTCTGTTCTGTTAGAGTTAGAGGAGTCTGTTCTGTTAGAGGAGTCTGTTCTGTTAGAGGAGTCTGTTCTGTTAGAGTTAGAGGAGTCTGTTCTGTTAGAGTTAGAGGAGTCTGTTCTGTTAGAGTTAGAGGAGTCTGTTCTGTTAGAGGAGTCTGTTCTGTTAGAGTTAGAGGAGTCTGTTCTGTTAGAGGAGTCTGTTCTGTTAGAGTTAAAGGAGTCTGTTCTGTTAGAGGTAGAGGAGTCTGTTCTGTTAGAGGAGTCTGTTCTGTTAGAGTTAGAGGAGTCTGTTCTGTTAGAGTTAGAGGAGTCTGTTCTGTTAGAGTTAGAGGAGTCTGTTCTGTTAGAGTTAGAGGAGTCTGTTCTGTTAGAGGAGTCTGTTCTGTTAGAGTTAGAGGAGTCTGTTCTGTTAGAGTTAGAGGAGTCTGTTCTGTTAGAGGAGTCTGTTCTGTTAGAGGAGTCTGTTCTGTTAGAGTTAGAGGAGTCTGTTCTGTTAGAGTTAGAGGAGTCTGTTCTATTAGAGGAGTCTGTTCTGTTAGAGGAGTCCGTTCTGTTAGAGGAGTCTGTTCTGTTAGAGTTAGAGGAGTCTGTTCTGTTAGAGTTAGAGGAGTCTGTTCTGTTAGAGGAGTCTGTTCTGTTAGAGGAGTCTGTTAGAGTTAGAGGAGTCTGTTCTGTTAGAGGAGTCTGTTCTGTTAGAGTTAGAGGAGTCTGTTCTGTTAGAGTTAGAGGAGTCTGTTCTGTTAGAGGAGTCTGTTCTGTTAGAGGTAGAGGAGTCTGTTCTGTTAGAGGAGTCTGTTCTGTTAGAGTTAGAGGAGTCTGTTCTGTTAGAGTTAGAGGGGTCTGTTCTGTTAGAGTTAGAGGAGTCTGTTCTGTTAGAATTAGTGGAGTCTGTTCTGTTAGAGGAGTCTGTTCTGTTAGAGGAGTCTGTTCTGTTAGAGGAGTCTGTTCTGTTAGAGTTAGAGGAGTCTGTTCTGTTAGAGTTAGAGGGGTCTGTTCTGTTAGAGGAGTCTGTTCTGTTAGAATTAGAGGAGTCTGTTCTGTTAGAGGAGTCTGTTCTGTTAGAGGAGTCTGTTCTGTTAGAATTAGAGGAGTCTGTTCTGTTAGAGGAGTCTGTTCTGTTAGAGGAGTCTGTTCTGTTAGAGGAGTCTGTTCTGTTAGAGTTAGAGGAGTCTGTTCTGTTAGAGTTAGAGGAGTCTGTTCTGTTAGAGTTAGAGGAGTCTGTTCTGTTAGAGTTAGAGGAGTCTGTTCTGTTAGAGTTAGAGGAGTCTGTTCTGTTAGAGTTAGAGGAGTCTGTTCTGTTAGAGGAGTCTGTTCTGTTAGAGTTAGAGGAGTCTGTTCTGTTAGAATTAGAGGAGTCTGTTCTGTTAGAGGAGTCTGTTCTGTTAGAGGAGTCTGTTCTGTTAGAATTAGAGGAGTCTGTTCTGTTAGAGGAGTCTGTTCTGTTAGAGGAGTCTGTTCTGTTAGAGGAGTCTGTTCTGTTAGAGTTAGAGGAGTCTGTTCTGTTAGAGTTAGAGGGGTCTGTTCTGTTAGAGTTAGAGGAGTATGTTCTGTTAGAGTTAGAGGAGTCTGTTCTGTTAGAGGAGTCTGTTCTGTTAGAGTTAGAGGAGTCTGTTCTGTTAGAGTTAGAGGAGTCTGTTCTGTTAGAGTTAGAGGAGTCTGTTCTGTTAGAGTTAGAGGAGTCTGTTCTGTTAGAGTTAGAGGAGTCTGTTCTGTTAGAGTTAGAGGAGTCTGTTCTGTTAGAGGAGTCTGTTCTGTTAGAGTTAGAGGAGTCTGTTCTGTTAGAGGAGTCTGTTCTGTTAGAGGAGTCTGTTCTGTTAGAGTTAGAGGAGTCTGTTCTGTTAGAGTTAGAGGAGTCTGTTCTATTAGAGGAGTCTGTTCTGTTAGAGGAGTCTGTTCTGTTAGAGGAGTCTGTTCTGTTAGAGTTAGAGGAGTCTGTTCTGTTAGAGGAGTCTGTTCTGTTAGAGGAGTCTGTTCTGTTAGAGGAGTCTGTTCTGTTAGAGTTAGAGGAGTCTGTTCTGTTAGAGGAGTCTGTTCTGTTAGAGTTAGAGGAGTCTGTTCTGTTAGAGTTAGAGGAGTCTGTTCTGTTAGAGGAGTCTGTTCTGTTAGAGGAGTCTGTTCTGTTAGAGTTAGAGGAGTCTGTTCTGTTAGAGTTAGAGGAGTCTGTTCTGTTAGAGTTAGAGGAGTCTGTTCTGTTAGAGGAGTCTGTTCTGTTAGAGTTAGAGGAGTCTGTTCTGTTAGAGGAGTCTGTTCTGTTAGAGTTAGAGGAGTCTGTTCTGTTAGAGGTAGAGGAGTCTGTTCTGTTAGAGGAGTCTGTTCTGTTAGAGTTAGAGGAGTCTGTTCTGTTAGAGTTAGAGGAGTCTGTTCTGTTAGAGTTAGAGGAGTCTGTTCTGTTAGAGTTAGAGGAGTCTGTTCTGTTAGAGGAGTCTGTTCTGTTAGAGTTAGAGGAGTCTGTTCTGTTAGAGTTAGAGGAGTCTGTTCTGTTAGAGGAGTCTGTTCTGTTAGAGGAGTCTGTTCTGTTAGAGTTAGAGGAGTCTGTTCTGTTAGAGTTAGAGGAGTCTGTTCTATTAGAGGAGTCTGTTCTGTTAGAGGAGTCCGTTCTGTTAGAGGAGTCTGTTCTGTTAGAGTTAGAGGAGTCTGTTCTGTTAGAGTTAGAGGAGTCTGTTCTGTTAGAGGAGTCTGTTCTGTTAGAGGAGTCTGTTAGAGTTAGAGGAGTCTGTTCTGTTAGAGGAGTCTGTTCTGTTAGAGTTAGAGGAGTCTGTTCTGTTAGAGTTAGAGGAGTCTGTTCTGTTAGAGGAGTCTGTTCTGTTAGAGGTAGAGGAGTCTGTTCTGTTAGAGGAGTCTGTTCTGTTAGAGTTAGAGGAGTCTGTTCTGTTAGAGTTAGAGGGGTCTGTTCTGTTAGAGTTAGAGGAGTCTGTTCTGTTAGAATTAGTGGAGTCTGTTCTGTTAGAGGAGTCTGTTCTGTTAGAGGAGTCTGTTCTGTTAGAGGAGTCTGTTCTGTTAGAGTTAGAGGAGTCTGTTCTGTTAGAGTTAGAGGGGTCTGTTCTGTTAGAGGAGTCTGTTCTGTTAGAATTAGAGGAGTCTGTTCTGTTAGAGGAGTCTGTTCTGTTAGAGGAGTCTGTTCTGTTAGAATTAGAGGAGTCTGTTCTGTTAGAGGAGTCTGTTCTGTTAGAGGAGTCTGTTCTGTTAGAGGAGTCTGTTCTGTTAGAGTTAGAGGAGTCTGTTCTGTTAGAGGAGTCTGTTCTGTTAGAGTTAGAGGAGTCTGTTCTGTTAGAGTTAGAGGAGTCTGTTCTGTTAGAGTTAGAGGAGTCTGTTATGTTAGAGGAGTCTGTTCTGTTAGAGGAGTCTGTTCTGTTAGAGGAGTCTGTTCTGTTAGAGTTAGAGGAGTCTGTTCTGTTAGAGGAAACTGTTCTGTTAGAGTTAGAGGAGTCTGTTCTGTTAGAGTTAGAGGAGTCTGTTCTGTAAGACTTAGAGGAGTCTGTTCTGTTAGAGGAGTCTGTTCTGTTAGAGTTAGAGGAGTCTGTTCTGTTAGAGTTAGAGGAGTCTGTTCTGTTAGAGTTAGAGGAGTCTGTTCTGTTAGAGTTAGAGGAGTCTGTTCTGTTAGAGTTAGAGGAGTCTGTTCTGTTAGAGTTAGAGGAGTCTGTTCTGTTAGAGGAGTCTGTTCTGTTAGAGTTAGAGGAGTCTGTTCTGTTAGAGTTAGAGGAGTCTGTTCTGTTAGAGTTAGAGGAGTCTCTTCTGTTAGAGTTAGAGGAGTCTGTTCTGTTAGAGGAGTCTGTTCTGTTAGAGTTAGAGGAGTCTGTTCTGTTAGAGGAGTCTGTTCTGTTAGAGGAGTCTGTTCTGTTAGAGTTAGAGGAGTCTGTTCTGTTAGAGGAGTCTGTTCTGTTAGAGTTAGAGGAGTCTGTTCTGTTAGAGTTAGAGGAGTCTGTTCTGTTAGAGTTAGAGGAGTCTGTTCTGTTAGAGTTAGAGGAGTCTGGTCTGTTAGAGGAGTCTGTTCTGTTAGAGTTAGAGGAGTCTGTTCTGTTAGAGGAGTCTGTTCTGTTAGAGGAGTCTGTTCTGTTAGAGTTAGATGAGTCTGTTCTGTTAGAGTTAGAGGAGTCTGTTCTGTTAGAGTTAGAGGAGTCTGTTCTGTTAGAGGAGTCTGTTCTGTTAGAGGAGTCTGTTCTGTTAGAGTTAGAGGAGTCTGTTCTGTTAGAGGAGTCTGTTCTGTTAGAGTTAGAGGAGTCTGTTCTGTTAGAGTTAGAGGAGTCTGTTCTGTTAGAGTTAGAGGAGTCTGTTCTGTTATAGGAGTCTGTTCTGTTAGAGTTAGAGGAGTCTGTTCTGTTAGAGTTAGAGGAGTCTGTTCTGTTAGAGGAGTCTGGTCTGTTAGAGTTAGAGGAGTCTGTTCTGTTAGAGTTAGAGGAGTCTGTTCTGTTAGAGGAGTCTGTTCTGTTAGAGTTAGAGGAGTCTGTTCTGTTAGAGTTAGAGGAGTCTGTTCTGTTAAAGGAGTCTGTTCTGTTAGAGGAGTCTGTTCTGTTAGAGTTAGAGGAGTCTGTTCTGTTAGAGGTAGAGGAGTCTGTTCTGTTAGAGGAGTCTGTTCTGTTAGAGTTAGAGGAGTCTGTTCTGTTAGAGTTAGAGGAGTCTGTTCTGTTAGAGTTAGAGGAGTCTGTTCTGTTAGAGTTAGAGGAGTCTGTTCTGTTAGAGGAGTCTGTTCTGTTAGAGTTAGAGGAGTCTGTTCTGTTAGAGTTAGAGGAGTCTGTTCTGTTAGAGGAGTCTGTTCTGTTAGAGTTAGAGGAGTCTGTTCTGTTAGAGGAGTCTGTTCTGTTAGAGTTAGAGGAGTCTGTTCTGTTAGAGGTAGAGGAGTCTGTTCTGTTAGAGGAGTCTGTTCTGTTAGAGTTAGAGGAGTCTGTTCTGTTAGAGTTAGAGGAGTCTGTTCTGTTAGAGTTAGAGGAGTCTGTTCTGTTAGAGGAGTTTGTTCTGTTAGAGTTAGAGGAGTCTGTTCTGTTAGAGGAGTCTGTTCTGTTAGAGGAGTCTGTTCTGTTAGAGTTAGAGGAGTCTGTTTTGTTAGAGGAGTCTGTTCTGTTAGAGTTAGAGGAGTCTGTTCTGTTAGAGTTAGAGGAGTCTGTTCTGTTAGAGTTAGAGGAGTCTGTTCTGTTAGAGGAGTCTGTTCTGTTAGAGTTAGAGGAGTCTGTTCTGTTAGAGGAGTCTGTTCTGTTAGAGTTAGAGGAGTCTGTTCTGTTAGAGTTAGAGGAGTCTGTTCTGTTAGAGTTAGAGGAGTCTGTTCTGTTAGAGTTAGAGGAGTCTGTTCTGTTAGAGTTAGAGGAGTCTGTTCTGTTAGAGGAGTCTGTTCTGTTAGAGGAGTCTGTTCGGTTAGAGTTAGATGAGTCTGTTCTGTTAGAGTTAGAGGAGTCTGTTCTGTTAGAGGAGTCTGTTCTGTTAGAGTTAGAGGAGTCTGTTCTGTTAGAGGAGTCTGTTCTGTTAGAGTTAGAGGAGTCTGTTCTGTTAGAGGAGTCTGTTCTGTTAGAGTTAGAGGAGTCTGTTCTGTTAGAGTTAAAGGAGTCTGTTCTGTTATAGGAGTCTGTTCTGTTAGAGTTAGAGGAGTCTGTTCTGTTAGAGTTAGAGGAGTCTGTTCTATTAGAGGAGTCTGTTCTGTTAGAGTTAGAGGAGTCTGTTCTGTTAGAGTTAGAGGAGTCTGTTCTGTTAGAGGAGTCTGTTCTGTTAGAGGAGTCTGTTCTGTTAGAGTTAGAGGAGTCTGTTCTGTTAGAGTTAGAGGAGTCTGTTCTGTTAGAGTTAGAGGAGTCTGTTCTGTTAGAGGAGTCTGTTCTGTTAGAGTTAGAGGAGTCTGTTCTGTTAGAGGAGTCTGTTCTGTTAGAGTTAGAGGAGTCTGTTCTGTTAGAGGTAGAGGAGTCTGTTCTGTTAGAGGAGTCTGTTCTGTTAGAGTTAGAGGAGTCTGTTCTGTTAGAGTTAGAGGAGTCTGTTCTGTTAGAGTTAGAGGAGTCTGTTCTGTTAGAGTTAGAGGAGTCTGTTCTGTTAGAGTTAGAGGAGTCTGTTCTGTTAGAGTTAGAGGAATCTGTTCTGTTAGAGTTAGAGGAGTCTGTTCTGTTAGAGTTAGAGGAGTCTGTTCTGTTAGAGTTAGAGGAGTCTGTTATGTTAGAGGAGTCTGTTCTGTTAGAGGAGTCTGTTCTGTTAGAGGAGTCTGTTCTGTTAGAGTTAGAGGAGTCTGTTCTGTTAGAGGAAACTGTTCTGTTAGAGTTAGAGGAGTCTGTTCTGTTAGAGTTAGAGGAGTCTGTTCTGTAAGAGTTAGAGGAGTCTGTTCTGTTAGAGGAGTCTGTTCTGTTAGAGTTAGAGGAGTCTATTCTGTTAGAGTTAGAGGAGTCTGTTCTGTTAGAGTTAGAGGAGTCTGTTCTGTTAGAGTTAGAGGAGTCTGTTCTGTTAGAGTTAGAGGAGTCTGTTCTGTTAGAGTTAGAGGAGTCTGTTCTGTTAGAGGAGTCTGTTCTGTTAGAGTTAGAGGAGTCTGTTCTGTTAGAGTTAGAGGAGTCTGTTCTGTTAGAGTTAGAGGAGTCTCTTCTGTTAGAGTTAGAGGAGTCTGTTCTGTTAGAGGAGTCTGTTCTGTTAGAGTTAGAGGAGTCTGTTCTGTTAGAGGAGTCTGTTCTGTTAGAGGAGTCTGTTCTGTTAGAGTTAGAGGAGTCTGTTTTGTTAGAGGAGTCTGTTCTGTTAGAGTTAGAGGAGTCTGTTCTGTTAGAGTTAGAGGAGTCTGTTCTGATAGAGTTAGAGGAGTCTGTTCTGTTAGAGGAGTCTGTTCTGTTAGAGTTAGAGGAGTCTGTTCTGTTAGAGGAGTCTGTTCTGTTAGAGTTAGAGGAGTCTGTTCTGTTAGAGTTAGAGGAGTCTGTTCTGTTAGAGTTAGAGGAGTCTGTTCTGTTAGAGTTAGAGGAGTCTGTTCTGTTAGAGGAGTCTGTTCTGTTAGAGTTAGAGGAGTCTGTTCTGTTAGAGGAGTCTGTTCTGTTAGAGGAGTCTGTTCTGTTAGAGTTAGATGAGTCTGTTCTGTTAGAGTTAGAGGAGTCTGTTCTGTTAGAGTTAGAGGAGTCTGTTCTGTTAGAGGAGTCTGTTCTGTTAGAGGAGTCTGTTCTGTTAGAGTTAGAGGAGTCTGTTCTGTTAGAGGAGTCTGTTCTGTTAGAGTTAGAGGAGTCTGTTCTGTTAGAGTTAGAGGAGTCTGTTCTGTTAGAGTTAGAGGAGTCTGTTCTGTTATAGGAGTCTGTTCTGTTAGAGTTAGAGGAGTCTGTTCTGTTAGAGTTAGAGGAGTCTGTTCTGTTAGAGGAGTCTGTTCTGTTAGAGTTAGAGGAGTCTGTTCTGTTAGAGTTAGAGGAGTCTGTTCTGTTAGAGGAGTCTGTTCTGTTAGAGTTAGAGGAGTCTGTTCTGTTAGAGTTAGAGGAGTCTGTTCTGTTAAAGGAGTCTGTTCTGTTAGAGGAGTCTGTTCTGTTAGAGTTAGAGGAGTCTGTTCTGTTAGAGGAGTCTGTTCTGTTAGAGTTAGAGGAGTCTGTTCTGTTAGAGGAGTCTGTTCTGTTAGAGTTAGAGGAGTCTGTTCTGTTAGAGGTAGAGGAGTCTGTTCTGTTAGAGGAGTCTGTTCTGTTAGAGTTAGAGGAGTCTGTTCTGTTAGAGTTAGAGGAGTCTGTTCTGTTAGAGTTAGAGGAGTCTGTTCTGTTAGAGTTAGAGGAGTCTGTTCTGTTAGAGGAGTCTGTTCTGTTAGAGTTAGAGGAGTCTGTTCTGTTAGAGTTAGAGGAGTCTGTTCTGTTATAGTTAGAGGAGTCTGTTCTGTTAGAGTTAGAGGAGTCTGTTCTGTTAGAGTTAGAGGAGTCTGTTCTGTTTGAATTAGAGGAGTCTGTTCTGTTAGAGTTAGAGGAGTCTGTTCTGTTAGAGTTAGAGGAGTCTGTTCTGTTAGAGTTAGAGGAGTCTGTTCTGTTAGAGGAGTCTGTTCTGTTAGAGTTAGAGGAGTCTGTTCTGTTAGAGTTAGAGGAGTCTGTTCTGTTAGAGTTAGAGGAGTCTGTTCT
Source organism: Salvelinus fontinalis (assembly GCF_029448725.1). NCBI lineage: Eukaryota > Metazoa > Chordata > Actinopteri > Salmoniformes > Salmonidae > Salvelinus > Salvelinus fontinalis. The sequence continues at coordinate 209,685 of NW_026600361.1, forward strand.
GTTAGAGGAGTCTGTTCTGTTAGAGTTAGAGGAGTCTGTTCTGTTAGAGGAGTCTGTTCTGTTAGAGGAGTCTGTTCTGTTAGAGTTAGAGGAGTCTGTTCTGTTAGAGTTAGAGGAGTCTGTTCTATTAGAGGAGTCTGTTCTGTTAGAGGAGTCTGTTCTGTTAGAGGAGTCTGTTCTGTTAGAGTTAGAGGAGTCTGTTCTGTTAGAGGAGTCTGTTCTGTTAGAGGAGTCTGTTCTGTTAGAGGAGTCTGTTCTGTTAGAGTTAGAGGAGTCTGTTCTGTTAGAGGAGTCTGTTCTGTTAGAGTTAGAGGAGTCTGTTCTGTTAGAGTTAGAGGAGTCTGTTCTGTTAGAGGAGTCTGTTCTGTTAGAGGAGTCTGTTCTGTTAGAGTTAGAGGAGTCTGTTCTGTTAGAGTTAGAGGAGTCTGTTCTGTTAGAGGAGTCTGTTCTGTTAGAGGAGTCTGTTCTGTTAGAGTTAGAGGAGTCTGTTCTGTTAGAGGAGTCTGTTCTGTTAGAGTTAGAGGAGTCTGTTCTGTTAGAGGTAGAGGAGTCTGTTCTGTTAGAGGAGTCTGTTCTGTTAGAGTTAGAGGAGTCTGTTCTGTTAGAGTTAGAGGAGTCTGTTCTGTTAGAGTCAGAGGAGTCTGTTCTGTTAGAGTTAGAGGAGTCTGTTCTGTTAGAGGAGTCTGTTCTGTTATAGTTAGAGGAGTCTGTTCTGTTAGAGTTAGAGGAGTCTGTTCTGTTAGAGTTAGAGGAGTCTGTTCTGTTAGAGTTAGAGGAGTCTGTTCTGTTAGAGGAGTCTGTTCTGTTAGAGTTAGAGGAGTCTGTTCTGTTAGAGGAGTCTGTTCTGTTAGAGGAGTCTGTTCTGTTAGAGTTAGAGGAGTCTGTTCTGTTAGAGTTAGAGGAGTCTGTTCTATTAGAGGAGTCTGTTCTGTTAGAGGAGTCTGTTCTGTTAGAGGAGTCTGTTCTGTTAGAGTTAGAGGAGTCTGTTCTGTTAGAGGAGTCTGTTCTGTTAGAGGAGTCTGTTCTGTTAGAGGTGTCTTTTCTGTTAGAGTTAGAGGAGTCTGTTCTGTTAGAGGAGTCTGTTCTGTTAGAGTTAGAGGAGTCTGTTCTGTTAGAGGAGTCTGTTCTGTTAGAGGTAGAGGAGTCTGTTCTGTTAGAGGAGTCTGTTCTGTTAGAGTTAGAGGAGTCTGTTCTGTTAGAGTTAGAGGAGTCTGTTCTGTTAGAGGAGTCTGTTCTGTTAGAGTTAGTGGAGTCTGTTCTGTTAGAGGAGTCTGTTCTGTTAGAGTTAGAGGAGTCTGTTCTGTTAGAGTTAGAGGAGTCTGTTCTGTTAGAGTTAGAGGAGTCTGTTCTGTTAGAGTTAGAGGAGTCTGTTCTGTTAGAGTTAGAGGAGTCTGTTCTGTTAGAGGAGTCTGTTCAGTTAGAGTTAGAGGAGTCTGTTCTGTTAGAGGAGTCTGTTCTGTTAGAGGAGTCTGTTCTGTTAGAGTTAGAGGAGTCTGTTCTGTTAGAGTTAGAGGAGTCTGTTCTATTAGAGGAGTCTGTTCTGTTAGAGGAGTCTGTTCTGTTAGAGGAGTCTGTTCTGTTAGAGTTAGAGGAGTCTGTTCTGTTAGAGGAGTCTGTTCTGTTAGAGGAGTCTGTTCTGTTAGAGGAGTCTGTTCTGTTAGAGTTAGAGGAGTCTGTTCTGTTAGAGGAGTCTGTTCTGTTAGAGTTAGAGGAGTCTGTTCTGTTAGAGTTAGAGGAGTCTGTTCTGTTAGAGGAGTCTGTTCTGTTAGAGGAGTCTGTTCTGTTAGAGTTAGAGGAGTCTGTTCTGTTAGAGGAGTCTGTTCTGTTAGAGTTAAAGTAATCTGTTCTGTTAGAGGTAGAGGAGTCTGTTCTGTTAGATGAGTCTGTTCTGTTAGAGTTAGAGGAGTCTGTTCTGTTAGAGTTAGAGGAGTCTGTTCTGTTAGAGTTAGAGGAGTCTGTTCTGTTAGAGTTAGAGGAGTCTGTTCTGTTAGAGGAGTCTGTTCTGTTAGAGTTAGAGGAGTCTGTTCTGTTAGAGTTAGAGGAGTCTGTTCTGTTAGAGTTAGAGGAGTCTGTTCTGTTAGAGTTAGAGGAGTCTCTTCTGTTAGAGGAGTCTGTTCTTCTAGAGTTAGAGGAGTCTGTTCTGTTAGAGGAGTCTGTTCTGTTAGAGGAGTCTGTTCTGTTAGAGTTAGAGGAGTCTGTTCTGTTAGAGTTAGAGGAGTCTGTTCTATTAGAGGAGTCTGTTCTGTTAGAGGAGTCCGTTCTGTTAGAGGAGTCTGTTCTGTTAGAGTTAGAGGAGTCTGTTCTGTTAGAGGAGTCTGTTCTGTTAGAGGAGTCTGTTCTGTTAGAGGAGTCTGTTCTGTTAGAGTTAGAGGAGTCTGTTCTGTTAGAGGAGTCTGTTCTGTTAGAGTTAGAGGAGTCTGTTCTGTTAGAGTTAGAGGAGTCTGTTCTGTTAGAGTTAGAGGAGTCTGTTCTGTTAGAGTTAGAGGAGTCTGATCTGTTAGAGGAGTCTGTTCTGTTATAGGAGTCTGTTCTGTTAGAGTTAGAGGAGTCTGTTCTGTTAGAGGAGTCTGTTCTGTTAGAGTTAGAGGAGTCTGTTCTGTTAGAGGAGTCTGTTCTGTTAGAGGAGTCTGTTCTGTTAGAGGAGTCTGTTCTGTTAGAGGAGTCTGTTCTGTTAGAGGAGTCTGTTCTGTTAGAGTTAGAGGAGTCTGTTCTGTTAGAGGAGTCTGTTCTGTTAGAGGTAGAGGAGTCTGTTCTGTTAGAGGAGTCTGTTTTGTTAGAGTTAGAGGAGTCTGTTCTGTTAGAGGAGTCTGTTCTGTTAGAGGAGTCTGTTCTGTTAGAGTTAGAGGAGTCTGTTCTGTTAGAGTTAGAGGAGTCTGTTCTGTTAGAGTTAGAGGAGACTGTTCTGTTAGAGTTAGAGGAGTCTGTTCTGTTAGAGGAGTCTGTTCTGTTAGAGTTAGAGGAGTCTGTTCAGTTAAAGGAGTCTGTTCTGTTAGAGGAGTCTGTTCTGTTAGAGTTAGAGGAGTCTGTTCTGTTAGAGTTAGAGGAGTCTGTTCTATTAGAGGAGTCTGTTCTGTTAGAGGAGTCTGTTCTGTTAGAGGAGTCTGTTCTGTTAGAGTTAGAGGAGTCTGTTCTGTTAGAGGAGTCTGTTCTGTTAGAGGAGTCTGTTCTGTTAGAGGAGTCTGTTCTGTTAGAGTTAGAGGAGTCTGTTCTGTTAGAGGAGTCTGTTCTGTTAGAGGAGTCTGTTCTGTTAGAGTTAGAGGTGTCTGTTCTGTTAGAGTTAGAGGAGTCTGTTCTGTTAGAGTTAGAGGAGTCTGTTCTGTTAGAGGAGTCTGTTCTGTTAGAGTTAGAGGAGTCTGTTCTGTTAGAGGAGTCTGTTCTGTTAGAGTTAGAGGAGTCTGTTCTGTTAGAGGTAGAGGAGTCTGTTCTGTTAGAGGAGTCTGTTTTGTTAGAGTTAGAGGAGTCTGTTCTGTTAGAGTTAGAGGAGTCTGTTCTGTTAGAGTTAGAGGAGTCTGTTCTGTTAGAGTTAGAGGAGTCTGTTCTGTTAGAGGAGTCTGTTCTGTTAGAGTTAGAGGAGTCTGTTCTGTTAGAGTTAGAGGAGTCTGTTCTGTTAGAGTTAGAGGAGTCTGTTCTGTTAGAGTTAGAGGAGTCTCTTCTGTTAGAGGAGTCTGTTCTGTTAGAGTTAGAGGAGTCTGTTCTGTTAGAGGAGTCTGTTCTGTTAGAGGAGTCTGTTCTGTTAGAGTTAGAGGAGTCTGTTCTGTTAGAGTTAGAGCAGTCTGTTCTATTAGAGGAGTCTGTTCTGTTAGAGGAGTCCGTTCTGTTAGAGGAGTCTGTTCTGTTAGAGTTAGAGGAGTCTGTTCTGTTAGAGGAGTCTGTTCTGTTAGAGGAGTCTGTTCTGTTAGAGGAGTCTGTTCTGTTAGAGTTAGAGGAGTCTGTTCTGTTAGAGGAGTCTGTTCTGTTAGAGTTAGAGGAGTCTGTTCTGTTAGAGTTAGAGGAGTCTGTTCTGTTAGAGTTAGAGGAGTCTGTTCTGTTAGAGTTAGAGGAGTCTGTTCTGTTAGAGGAGTCTGTTCTGTTAGAGGAGTCTGTTCTGTTAGAGGAGTCTGTTCTGTTAGAGTTAGAGGAGTCTGTTCTGTTAGAGGAGTCTGTTCTGTTAGAGGTAGAGGAGTCTGTTCTGTTAGAGGAGTCTGTTTTGTTAGAGTTAGAGGAGTCTGTTCTGTTAGAGGAGTCTGTTCTGTTAGAGGAGTCTGTTCTGTTAGAGTTAGAGGAGTCTGTTCTGTTAGAGTTAGAGGAGTCTGTTCTGTTAGAGTTAGAGGAGACTGTTCTGTTAGAGTTAGAGGAGTCTGTTCTGTTAGAGGAGTCTGTTCTGTTAGAGTTAGAGGAGTCTGTTCAGTTAAAGGAGTCTGTTCTGTTAGAGGAGTCTGTTCTGTTAGAGTTAGAGGAGTCTGTTCTGTTAGAGTTAGAGGAGTCTGTTCTATTAGAGGAGTCTGTTCTGTTAGAGGAGTCTGTTCTGTTAGAGGAGTCTGTTCTGTTAGAGTTAGAGGAGTCTGTTCTGTTAGAGGAGTCTGTTCTGTTAGAGGAGTCTGTTCTGTTAGAGGAGTCTGTTCTGTTAGAGTTAGAGGAGTCTGTTCTGTTAGAGGAGTCTGTTCTGTTAGAGGAGTCTGTTCTGTTAGAGTTAGAGGTGTCTGTTCTGTTAGAGTTAGAGGAGTCTGTTCTGTTAGAGTTAGAGGAGTCTGTTCTGTTAGAGGAGTCTGTTCTGTTAGAGTTAGAGGAGTCTGTTCTGTTAGAGGAGTCTGTTCTGTTAGAGTTAGAGGAGTCTGTTCTGTTAGAGGTAGAGGAGTCTGTTCTGTTAGAGGAGTCTGTTTTGTTAGAGTTAGAGGAGTCTGTTCTGTTAGAGGTAGAGGAGTCTGTTCTGTTAGAGGAGTCTGTTTTGTTAGAGTTAGAGGAGTCTGTTCTGTTAGAGTTAGAGGAGTCTGTTCTGTTAGAGTTAGAGGAGTCTGTTCTGTTAGAGTTAGAGGAGTCTGTTCTGTTAGAGGAGTCTGTTCTGTTAGAGTTAGAGGAGTCTGTTCTGTTAGAGTTAGAGGAGTCTGTTCTGTTAGAGTTAGAGGAGTCTGTTCTGTTAGAGTTAGAGGAGTCTCTTCTGTTAGAGGAGTCTGTTCTGTTAGAGTTAGAGGAGTCTGTTCTGTTAGAGGAGTCTGTTCTGTTAGAGGAGTCTGTTCTGTTAGAGTTAGAGGAGTCTGTTCTGTTAGAGTTAGAGCAGTCTGTTCTATTAGAGGAGTCTGTTCTGTTAGAGGAGTCCGTTCTGTTAGAGGAGTCTGTTCTGTTAGAGTTAGAGGAGTCTGTTCTGTTAGAGGAGTCTGTTCTGTTAGAGGAGTCTGTTCTGTTAGAGGAGTCTGTTCTGTTAGAGTTAGAGGAGTCTGTTCTGTTAGAGGAGTCTGTTCTGTTAGAGTTAGAGGAGTCTGTTCTGTTAGAGTTAGAGGAGTCTGTTCTGTTAGAGTTAGAGGAGTCTGTTCTGTTAGAGTTAGAGGAGTCTGATCTGTTAGAGGAGTCTGTTCTGTTATAGGAGTCTGTTCTGTTAGAGTTAGAGGAGTCTGTTCTGTTAGAGGAGTCTGTTCTGTTAGAGTTAGAGGAGTCTGTTCTGTTAGAGGAGTCTGTTCTGTTAGAGGAGTCTGTTCTGTTAGAGGAGTCTGTTCTGTTAGAGTTAGAGGAGTCTGTTCTGTTAGAGGAGTCTGTTCTGTTAGAGTTAGAGGAGTCTGTTCTGTTAGAGGAGTCTGTTCTGTTAGAGGTAGAGGAGTCTGTTCTGTTAGAGGAGTCTGTTCTGTTAGAGTTAGAGGAGTCTGTTCTGTTAGAGTTAGAGGAGTCTGTTCTGTTAGAGTTAGAGGAGTCTGTTCTGTTAGAGTTAGAGGAGTCTGTTCTGTTAGAGTTAGAGGAGTCTGTTCTGTTAGAGTTAGAGGAGTCTGTTCTGTTAGAGGAGTCTGTTCAGTTAGAGTTAGAGGAGTCTGTTCTGTTAGAGGAGTCTGTTCTGTTAGAGGAGTCTGTTCTGTTAGAGTTAGAGGAGTCTGTTCTGTTAGAGTTAGAGGAGTCTGTTCTATTAGAGGAGTCTGTTCTGTTAGAGGAGTCTGTTCTGTTAGAGGAGTCTGTTCTGTTAGAGTTAGAGGAGTCTGTTCTGTTAGAGGAGTCTGTTCTGTTAGAGGAGTCTGTTCTGTTAGAGGAGTCTGTTCTGTTAGAGTTAGAGGAGTCTGTTCTGTTAGAGGAGTCTGTTCTGTTAGAGTTAGAGGAGTCTGTTCTGTTAGAGTTAGAGGAGTCTGTTCTGTTAGAGGAGTCTGTTCTGTTAGAGGAGTCTGTTCTGTTAGAGTTAGAGGAGTCTGTTCTGTTAGAGGAGTCTGTTCTGTTAGAGTTAAAGTAATCTGTTCTGTTAGAGGTAGAGGAGTCTGTTCTGTTAGATGAGTCTGTTCTGTTAGAGTTAGAGGAGTCTGTTCTGTTAGAGTTAGAGGAGTCTGTTCTGTTAGAGTTAGAGGAGTCTGTTCTGTTAGAGTTAGAGGAGTCTGTTCTGTTAGAGGAGTCTGTTCTGTTAGAGTTAGAGGAGTCTGTTCTGTTAGAGTTAGAGGAGTCTGTTCTGTTAGAGTTAGAGGAGTCTGTTCTGTTAGAGTTAGAGGAGTCTCTTCTGTTAGAGGAGTCTGTTCTTCTAGAGTTAGAGGAGTCTGTTCTGTTAGAGGAGTCTGTTCTGTTAGAGGAGTCTGTTCTGTTAGAGTTAGAGGAGTCTGTTCTGTTAGAGTTAGAGGAGTCTGTTCTATTAGAGGAGTCTGTTCTGTTAGAGGAGTCCGTTCTGTTAGAGGAGTCTGTTCTGTTAGAGTTAGAGGAGTCTGTTCTGTTAGAGGAGTCTGTTCTGTTAGAGGAGTCTGTTCTGTTAGAGGAGTCTGTTCTGTTAGAGTTAGAGGAGTCTGTTCTGTTAGAGGAGTCTGTTCTGTTAGAGTTAGAGGAGTCTGTTCTGTTAGAGTTAGAGGAGTCTGTTCTGTTAGAGTTAGAGGAGTCTGTTCTGTTAGAGTTAGAGGAGTCTGATCTGTTAGAGGAGTCTGTTCTGTTATAGGAGTCTGTTCTGTTAGAGTTAGAGGAGTCTGTTCTGTTAGAGGAGTCTGTTCTGTTAGAGTTAGAGGAGTCTGTTCTGTTAGAGGAGTCTGTTCTGTTAGAGGAGTCTGTTCTGTTAGAGGAGTCTGTTCTGTTAGAGGAGTCTGTTCTGTTAGAGGAGTCTGTTCTGTTAGAGTTAGAGGAGTCTGTTCTGTTAGAGGAGTCTGTTCTGTTAGAGGTAGAGGAGTCTGTTCTGTTAGAGGAGTCTGTTTTGTTAGAGTTAGAGGAGTCTGTTCTGTTAGAGGAGTCTGTTCTGTTAGAGGAGTCTGTTCTGTTAGAGTTAGAGGAGTCTGTTCTGTTAGAGTTAGAGGAGTCTGTTCTGTTAGAGTTAGAGGAGACTGTTCTGTTAGAGTTAGAGGAGTCTGTTCTGTTAGAGGAGTCTGTTCTGTTAGAGTTAGAGGAGTCTGTTCAGTTAAAGGAGTCTGTTCTGTTAGAGGAGTCTGTTCTGTTAGAGTTAGAGGAGTCTGTTCTGTTAGAGTTAGAGGAGTCTGTTCTATTAGAGGAGTCTGTTCTGTTAGAGGAGTCTGTTCTGTTAGAGGAGTCTGTTCTGTTAGAGTTAGAGGAGTCTGTTCTGTTAGAGGAGTCTGTTCTGTTAGAGGAGTCTGTTCTGTTAGAGGAGTCTGTTCTGTTAGAGTTAGAGGAGTCTGTTCTGTTAGAGGAGTCTGTTCTGTTAGAGGAGTCTGTTCTGTTAGAGTTAGAGGTGTCTGTTCTGTTAGAGTTAGAGGAGTCTGTTCTGTTAGAGTTAGAGGAGTCTGTTCTGTTAGAGGAGTCTGTTCTGTTAGAGTTAGAGGAGTCTGTTCTGTTAGAGGAGTCTGTTCTGTTAGAGTTAGAGGAGTCTGTTCTGTTAGAGGTAGAGGAGTCTGTTCTGTTAGAGGAGTCTGTTTTGTTAGAGTTAGAGGAGTCTGTTCTGTTAGAGTTAGAGGAGTCTGTTCTGTTAGAGTTAGAGGAGTCTGTTCTGTTAGAGTTAGAGGAGTCTGTTCTGTTAGAGGAGTCTGTTCTGTTAGAGTTAGAGGAGTCTGTTCTGTTAGAGTTAGAGGAGTCTGTTCTGTTAGAGTTAGAGGAGTCTGTTCTGTTAGAGTTAGAGGAGTCTCTTCTGTTAGAGGAGTCTGTTCTGTTAGAGTTAGAGGAGTCTGTTCTGTTAGAGGAGTCTGTTCTGTTAGAGGAGTCTGTTCTGTTAGAGTTAGAGGAGTCTGTTCTGTTAGAGTTAGAGCAGTCTGTTCTATTAGAGGAGTCTGTTCTGTTAGAGGAGTCCGTTCTGTTAGAGGAGTCTGTTCTGTTAGAGTTAGAGGAGTCTGTTCTGTTAGAGGAGTCTGTTCTGTTAGAGGAGTCTGTTCTGTTAGAGGAGTCTGTTCTGTTAGAGTTAGAGGAGTCTGTTCTGTTAGAGGAGTCTGTTCTGTTAGAGTTAGAGGAGTCTGTTCTGTTAGAGTTAGAGGAGTCTGTTCTGTTAGAGTTAGAGGAGTCTGTTCTGTTAGAGTTAGAGGAGTCTGATCTGTTAGAGGAGTCTGTTCTGTTATAGTAGTCTGTTCTGTTAGAGTTAGAGGAGTCTGTTCTGTTAGAGGAGTCTGTTCTGTTAGAGTTAGAGGAGTCTGTTCTGTTAGAGGAGTCTGTTCTGTTAGAGGAGTCTGTTCTGTTAGAGGAGTCTGTTCTGTTAGAGTTAGAGGAGTCTGTTCTGTTAGAGGAGTCTGTTCTGTTAGAGTTAGAGGAGTCTGTTCTGTTAGAGGAGTCTGTTCTGTTAGAGGTAGAGGAGTCTGTTCTGTTAGAGGAGTCTGTTCTGTTAGAGTTAGAGGAGTCTGTTCTGTTAGAGTTAGAGGGGTCTGTTCTGTTAGAGTTAGAGGAGTCTGTTCTGTTAGAGTTAGAGGAGTCTGTTCTGTTAGAGGAGTATGTTCTGTTAGAGTTAGAGGAGTCTGTTCTGTTAGAGTTAGAGGAGTCTGTTCTGTTAGAGTTAGAGGAGTCTGTTCTGTTAGAGTTAGAGGAGTCTGTTCTGTTAGAGTTAGAGGAGTCTGTTCTGTTAGAGTTAGAGGAGTCTGTTCTGTTAGAGTTAGAGGAGTCTGTTCTGTTAGAGGAGTCTGTTCTGTTAGAGTTAGAGGAGTCTGTTCTGTTAGAGGAGTCTGTTCTGTTAGAGGAGTCTGTTCTGTTAGAGTTAGAGGAGTCTGTTCTGTTAGAGTTAGAGGAGTCTGTTCTATTAGAGGAGTCTGTTCTGTTAGAGGAGTCTGTTCTGTTAGAGGAGTCTGTTCTGTTAGAGGAGTCTGTTCTGTTAGAGTTAGAGGAGTCTGTTCTGTTAGAGGAGTCTGTTCTGTTAGAGTTAGAGGAGTCTGTTCTGTTAGAGTTAGAGGAGTCTGTTCTGTTAGAGGAGTCTGTTCTGTTAGAGGAGTCTGTTCTGTTAGAGTTAGAGGAGTCTGTTCTGTTAGAGTTAGAGGAGTCTGTTCTGTTAGAGGAGTCTCTTCTGTTAGAGGAGTCTGTTCTGTTAGAGTTAGAGGAGTCTGTTCTGTTAGAGGAGTCTGTTCTGTTAGAGGAGTCTGTTCTGTTAGAGTTAGAGGAGTCTGTTCTGTTAGAGTTAGAGGAGTCTGTTCTATTAGAGGAGTCTGTTCTGTTAGAGGAGTCTGTTCTGTTAGAGGAGTCTGTTCTGTTAGAGTTAGAGGAGTCTGTTCTGTTAGAGGAGTCTGTTCTGTTAGAGGAGTCTGTTCTGTTAGAGGAGTCTGTTCTATTAGAGTTAGAGGAGTCTGTTCTGTTAGAGGAGTCTGTTCTGTTAGAGTTAGAGGAGTCTGTTCTGTTAGAGTTAGAGGAGTCTGTTCTGTTAGAGTTAGAGGAGTCTGTTCTGTTAGAGTTAGAGGAGTCTGATCTGTTAGAGGAGTCTGATCTGTTATAGGAGTCTGTTCTGTTAGAGTTAGAGGAGTCTGTTCTGTTAGAGGAGTTTGTTCTGTTAGAGTTAGAGGAGTCTGTTCTGTTGGAGGAGTCTGTTCTGTTAGAGTTAGAGGAGTCTGTTCTGTTAGAGTTAGAGGAGTCTGTTCTGTTAGAGTTAGAGGAGTCTGTTCTGTTAGAGTTAGAGGAGTCTGTTCTGTTAGAGGAGTCTGTTCTGTTAGAGGTAGAGGAGTCTGTTCTGTTAGAGGAGTCTGTTCTGTTAGAGTTAGAGGAGTCTGTTCTGTTAGAGGTAGAGGAGTCTGTTCTGTTAGAGGAGTCTGTTCTGTTAGAGTTAGAGGAGTCTGTTCTGTTAGAGTTAGAGGAGTCTGTTCTGTTAGAGGAGTCTGTTCTGTTAGAGGAGTCTGTTCTGTTAGAGTTAGAGGAGTCTGTTCTGTTAGAGGAGTCTGTTCTGTTAGAGTTAGAGGAGTCTGTTCTGTTAGAGTTAGAGGAGTCTGTTCTGTTAGAGTTAGAGGAGTCTGTTCTGTTAGAGTTAGACGAGTCTGTTCTGTTAGAGTTAGAGGAGTCTGTTCTGTTAGAGTTAGAGGAGTCTGTTCTGTTAGAGTTAGAGGAGTCTGTTCTGTTAGAGGAGTCTGTTCTGTTAGAGTTAGAGGAGTCTGTTCTGTTAGAGGATTCTGTTCTGTTAGAGGAGTCTGTTCTGTTAGAGTTAGAGGAGTCTGTTCTGTTAGAGTTAGAGGAGTCTGTTCTATTAGAGGAGTCTGTTCTGTTAGAGGAGTCTGTTCTGTTAGAGGAGTCTGTTCTGTTAGAGTTAGAGGAGTCTGTTCTGTTAGAGGAGTCTGTTCTGTTAGAGGAGTCTGTTCTGTTAGAGTTAGAGGAGTCTGTTCTGTTAGAGGAGTCTGTTCTGTTAGAGTTAGAGGAGTCTGTTCTGTTAGAGTTAGAGGAGTCTGTTCTGTTAGAGTTAGAGGAGTCTGTTCTGTTAGAGTTAGAGGAGTCTGTTCTGTTAGAGTTAGAGGAGTCTGTTCTGTTAGAGTTAGAGGAGTCTGTTCTGTTAGAGTTAGAGGAGTCTGTTCTGTTACAGGAGTCTGTTCTGTTAGAGTTAGAGGAGTCTGTTCTGTTAGAGTTAGAGGAGTCTGTTCTGTTAGAGTTAGAGGAGTCTGTTCTGTTAGAGGAGTCTGTTCTGTTAGAGGTAGAGGAGTCTGTTCTGTTAGAGGAGTCTGTTCTGTTAGAGTTAGAGGAGTCTGTTCTGTTAGAGTTAGAGGGGTCTGTTCTGTTAGAGTTAGAGGAGTCTGTTCTGTTAGAGTTAGAGGAGTCTGTTCTGTTAGAGGAGTCTGTTCTGTTAGAGTTAGAGGAGTCTGTTCTGTTAGAGTTAGAGGAGTCTGTTCTGTTAGAGTTAGAGGAGTCTGTTCTGTTAGAGTTAGAGGAGTCTGTTCTGTTAGAGGAGTCTGTTCTGTTAGAGTTAGAGGAGTCTGTTCTGTTAGAGGAGTCTGTTCTGTTAGAGGAGTCTGTTCTGTTAGAGTTAGAGGAGTCTGTTCTGTTAGAGTTAGAGGAGTCTGTTCTATTAGAGGAGTCTGTTCTGTTAGAGGAGTCTGTTCTGTTAGAGGAGTCTGTTCTGTTAGAGTTAGAGGAGTCTGTTCTGTTAGAGGAGTCTGTTCTGTTAGAGGAGTCTGTTCTGTTAGAGGAGTCTGTTCTGTTAGAGTTAGAGGAGTCTGTTCTGTTAGAGGAGTCTGTTCTGTTAGAGTTAGAGGAGTCTGTTCTGTTAGAGTTAGAGGAGTCTGTTCTGTTAGAGGAGTCTGTTCTGTTAGAGGAGTCTGTTCTGTTAGAGTTATAGGTGTCTGTTCTGTTAGAGTTAGAGGAGTCTGTTCTGTTAGAGTTAGAGGAGTCTGTTCTGTTAGAGGAGTCTGTTCTGTTAGAGTTAGAGGAGTCTGTTCTGTTAGAGGAGTCTGTTCTGTTAGAGTTAGAGGAGTCTGTTCTGTTAGAGGTAGAGGAGTCTGTTCTGTTAGAGGAGTCTGTTTTGTTAGAGTTAGAGGAGTCTGTTCTGTTAGAGTTAGAGGAGTCTGTTCTGTTAGAGTTAGAGGAGTCTGTTCTGTTAGAGTTAGAGGAGTCTGTTCTGTTAGAGGAGTCTGTTCTGTTAGAGGAGTCTGTTCTGTTAGAGTTAGAGGAGTCTGTTCTGTTAGAGTTAGAGGAGTCTGTTCTATTAGAGGAGTCTGTTCTGTTAGAGGAGTCCGTTCTGTTAGAGGAGTCTGTTCTGTTAGAGGAGTCTGTTCTGTTAGAGGAGTCTGTTCTGTTAGAGGAGTCTGTTCTGTTAGAGTTAGAGGAGTCTGTTCTGTTAGAGGAGTCTGTTCTGTTAGAGTTAGAGGAGTCTGTTCTGTTAGAGTTAGAGGAGTCTGTTCTGTTAGAGTTAGAGGAGTCTGTTCTGTTAGAGTTAGAGGAGTCTGATCTGTTAGAGGAGTCTGTTCTGTTATAGGAGTCTGTTCTGTTAGAGTTAGAGGAGTCTGTTCTGTTAGAGGAGTCTGTTCTGTTAGAGTTAGAGGAGTCTGTTCTGTTAGAGGAGTCTGTTCTGTTAGAGGAGTCTGTTCTGTTAGAGGAGTCTGTTCTTTTAGAGTTAGAGGAGTCTGTTCTGTTAGAGGAGTCTGTTCTGTTAGAGTTAGAGGAGTCTGTTCTGTTAGAGGAGTCTGTTCTGTTACAGGTAGAGGAGTCTGTTCTGTTAGAGGAGTCTGTTCTGTTAGAGTTAGAGGAGTCTGTTCTGTTAGAGTTAGAGGGGTCTGTTCTGTTAGAGTTAGAGGAGTCTGTTCTGTTAGAGTTAGAGGAGTCTGTTCTGTTAGAGGAGTATGTTCTGTTAGAGTTAGAGGAGTCTGTTCTGTTAGAGTTAGAGGAGTCTGTTCTGTTAGAGTTAGAGGAGTCTGTTCTGTTAGAGTCAGAGGAGTCTGTTCTGTTAGAGTTAGAGGAGTCTGTTCTGTTAGAGTTAGAGGAGTCTGTTCTGTTAGAGTTAGAGGAGTCTGTTCTGTTAGAGGAGTCTGTTCTGTTAGAGTTAGAGGAGTCTGTTCTGTTAGAGGAGTCTGTTCTGTTAGAGGAGTCTGTTCTGTTAGAGTTAGAGGAGTCTGTTCTGTTAGAGTTAGAGGAGTCTGTTCTATTAGAGGAGTCTGTTCTGTTAGAGGAGTCTGTTCTGTTAGAGGAGTCTGTTCTGTTAGAGTTAGAGGAGTCTGTTCTGTTAGAGGAGTCTGTTCTGTTAGAGGAGTCTGTTCTGTTAGAGGAGTCTGTTCTGTTAGAGTTAGAGGAGTCTGTTCTGTTAGAGGAGTCTGTTCTGTTAGAGTTAGAGGAGTCTGTTCTGTTAGAGTTAGAGGAGTCTGTTCTGTTAGAGGAGTCTGTTCTGTTAGAGGAGTCTGTTCTGTTAGAGTTAGAGGAGTCTGTTCTGTTAGAGTTAGAGGAATCTGTTCTGTTAGAGGAGTCTCTTCTGTTAGAGGAGTCTGTTCTGTTAGAGTTAGAGGAGTCTGTTCTCTTAGAGGAGTCTGTTTTGTTAGAGGAGTCTGTTCTGTTAGAGTTAGAGGAATCTGTTCTGTTAGAGTTAGAGGAGTCTGTTCTATTAGAGGAGTCTGTTCTGTTAGAGGAGTCTGTTCTGTTAGAGGAGTCTGTTCTGTTAGAGTTAGAGGAGTCTGTTCTGTTAGAGGAGTCTGTTCTGTTAGAGGAGTCTGTTCTGTTAGAGGAGTCTGTTCTATTAGAGTTAGAGGAGTCTGTTCTGTTAGAGGAGTCTGTTCTGTTAGAGTTAGAGGAGTCTGTTCTGTTAGAGTTAGAGGAGTCTGTTCTGTTAGAGTTAGAGGAGTCTGTTCTGTTAGAGTTAGAGGAGTCTGATCTGTTAGAGGAGTCTGTTCTGTTATAGGAGTCTGTTCTGTTAGAGTTAGAGGAGTCTGTTCTGTTAGAGGAGTTTGTTCTGTTAGAGTTAGAGGAGTCTGTTCTGTTGGAGGAGTCTGTTCTGTTAGAGTTAGAGGAGTCTGTTCTGTTAGAGTTAGAGGAGTCTGTTCTGTTAGAGTTAGAGGAGTCTGTTCTGTTAGAGTTAGAGGAGTCTGTTCTGTTAGAGGAGTCTGTTCTGTTAGAGTTAGAGGAGTCTGTTCTGTTAGAGGAGTCTGTTCTGTTAGAGTTAGAGGAGTCTGTTCTGTTAGAGGTAGAGGAGTCTGTTCTGTTAGAGGAGTCTGTTCTGTTAGAGTTAGAGGAGTCTGTTCTGTTAGAGTTAGAGGAGTCTGTTCTGTTAGAGGAGTCTGTTCTGTTAGAGGAGTCTGTCCTGTTAGAGTTAGAGGAGTCTGTTCTGTTAGAGGAGTCTGTTCTGTTAGAGTTAGAGGAGTCTGTTCTGTTAGAGTTAGAGGAGTCTGTTCTGTTAGAGTTAGAGGAGTCTGTTCTGTTAGAGTTAGACGAGTCTGTTCTGTTAGAGTTAGAGGAGTCTGTTCTGTTAGAGTTAGAGGAGTCTGTTCTGTTAGAGTTAGAGGAGTCTGTTCTGTTAGAGGAGTCTGTTCTGTTAGAGTTAGAGGAGTCTGTTCTGTTAGAGGAGTCTGTTCTGTTAGAGGAGTCTGTTCTGTTAGAGTTAGAGGAGTCTGTTCTGTTAGAGTTAGAGGAGTCTGTTCTATTAGAGGAGTCTGTTCTGTTAGAGGAGTCTGTTCTGTTAGAGGAGTCTGTTCTGTTAGAGTTAGAGGAGTCTGTTCTGTTAGAGGAGTCTGTTCTGTTAGAGGAGTCTGTTCTGTTAGAGTTAGAGGAGTCTGTTCTGTTAGAGGAGTCTGTTCTGTTAGAGTTAGAGGAGTCTGTTCTGTTAGAGTTAGAGGAGTCTGTTCTGTTAGAGTTAGAGGAGTCTGTTCTGTTAGAGGAGTCTGTTCTGTTAGAGTTAGAGGAGTCTGTTCTGTTAGAGTTAGAGGAGTCTGATCTGTTAGAGGAGTCTGTTCTGTTATAGGAGTCTGTTCTGTTAGAGTTAGAGGAGTCTGTTCTGTTAGAGGAGTCTGTTCTGTTAGAGTTAGAGGAGTCTTTTCTGTTAGAGGAGTCTGTTCTGTTAGAGTTAGAGGAGTCTGTTCTGTTAGAGTTAGAGGAGTCTGTTCTGTTAGAGTTAGAGGAGTCTGTTCTGTTAGAGTTAGAGGAGTCTGTTCTGTTAGAGGAGTCTGTTATGTTAGAGTTAGAGGAGTCTGTTCTGTTAGAGTTAGAGGAGTCTGTTCTGTTAGAGGAGTCTGTTATGTTAGAGTTAGAGGAGTCTGTTCTGTTAGAGGAGTCTGTTCTGTTAGAGGAGTCTGTTCTGTTAGAGTTAGAGGAGTCTGTTCTGTTAGAGTTAGAGGAGTCTGTTCTGTTAGAGTTAGAGGAGTCTGTTCTGTTAGAGGAGGCTGTTCTGTTAGAGCAGGCTGTTCTGTTAGAGTTAGAGGAGTCTGTTCTGTTAGAGGAGTCTGTTCTGTTAGAGGAGACTGTTCTGTTAGAGGAGTCTGTTCTGTTAGAGGAGTCTGTTCTGTTAGAGTTAGAGGAGTCTGTTCTGTTAGAGGAGTCTGTTCTGTTAGAGGAGTCTGTTCTGTTAGAGTTAGAGGAGTCTGTTCTGTTAGAGGAGTCTGTTCTGTTAGAGGAGTCTGTTCTGTTAGAGTTAGAGGAGTCTGTTCTGTTAGAGTTAGAGGAGTCTGTTCTGTTAGAGGAGTCTGTTCTGTTAGAGTTAGAGGAGTCTGTTCTGTTAGAGTTAGAGGAGTCTGTTCTGTTAGAGGAGTCTGTTCTGTTAGAGGAGTCTGTTCTGTTAGAGGAGTCTGTTCTGTTAGAGGAGGCTGTTCTGTTAGAGTTAGAGGAGTCTGTTCTGTTAGAGGAGTCTGTTATGTTAGAGTTAGAGGAGTCTGTTCTGTTAGAGTTAGAGGAGTCTGTTCTGTTAGAGGAGTCTGTTCTGTTAGAGTTAGAGGAGTCTGTTCTGTTAGAGGAGTCTGTTCTGTTAGAGGAGTCTGTTCTGTTAGAGTTAGAGGAGTCTGTTCTGTTAGAGTTAGAGGAGTCTGTTCTTTTAGAGTTAGAGGAGTCTGTTCTGTTAGAGGAGGCTGTTCTGTTAGAGCAGGCTGTTCTGTTAGAGTTAGAGGAGTCTGTTCTGTTAGAGGAGTCTGTTCTGTTAGAGGAGACTGTTCTGTTAGAGGAGTCTGTTCTGTTAGAGGAGTCTGTTCTGTTAGAGTTAGAGGAGTCTGTTCTGTTAGAGGAGTCTGTTCTGTTAGAGGAGTCTGTTCTGTTAGAGTTAGAGGAGTCTGTTCTGTTAGAGGAGTCTGTTCTGTTAGAGGAGTCTGTTCTGTTAGAGTTAGAGGAGTCTGTTCTGTTAGAGGAGTCTGTTCTGTTAGAGGAGTCTGTTCTGTTAGAGGAGTCTGTTCTGTTAGAGGAGGATGTTCTGTTAGAGGAGTCTGTTCTGTTAGAGTTAGAGGAGTCTGTTCTGTTAGAGGAGTCTGTTCTGTTAGAGTTAGAGGAGTCTGTTCTGTTAGAGTTAGAGGAGTCTGATCTTTTAGAGGAGTCTGTTCTGTTAGAGGTAGAGGAGTCTGTTCTGTTAGAGGAGTCTGTTCTGTTAGTGTTAGAGGAGTCTGTTCTGTTAGAGTTAGAGGAGTCTGTTCTGTTAGAGGAGTCTGTTCTGTTAGAGGAGGCTGTTCTGTTAGAGGAGTCTGTTCTGTTAGAGGAGTCTGTTCTGTTAGAGTTAGAGGAGGCTGTTCTGTTAGAGGAGGCTGTTCTGTTAGAGGAGTCTGTTCTGTTAGAGGAGTCTGTTCTGTTAGAGTTAGAGGAGTCTGTTCTGTTAGAGTTAGAGGAGTCTGTTCTGTTAGAGGAGTCTGTTCTGTTAGAGTTAGAGGAGTCTGTTCTGTTAGAGGAGTCTGTTCTGTTAGAGTTAGAGGAGTCTGTTCTGTTAGAGGAGTCTGTTCTGTTAGAGTTAGAGGAGTCTGTTCTGTTAGAGTTAGAGGAGTCTGTTCTGTTAGAGTTAGAGGAGTCTGTTCTGTTAGAACTAGAGGAGTCTGTTCTGTTAGAGGAGTCTGTTCTGTTAGAGTTAGAGGAGTCTGTTCTGTTAGAGTTATAGGAGTCTGTTCTGTTAGAGTTAGAGGAGTCTGTTCTGTTAGAGGAGTCTGTTCTGTTAGAGGAGTCTGTTCTGTTAGAGGAGTCTGTTCTGTTAGAGTTAGAGGAGACTATTCTGTTAGAGGAGACTGTTCTGTTAGAGGAGACTGTTCTGTTAGAGGAGTCTGTTCTGTTAGAGGAGTCTGTTCTGTTAGAGTTAAAGGAGACTGTTCTGTTAGAGGAGTCTGTTCTGTTAGAGGAGACTGTTCTGTTAGAGGAGTCTGTTCTGTTAGAGGAGTCTGTTCTGTTAGAGTTAGAGGAGTCTGTTCTGTTAGAGTTAGAGGAGTCTGTTCTGTTAGAGGAGTCTGTTATGTTAGAGTTAGAGGAGTCTGTTCTGTTAGAGTTAGAGGAGTCTGTTCTGTTAGAGTTAGAGGAGTCTGTTCTGTTAGAGGAGTCTGTTCTGTTAGAGGAGTCTGTTCTGTTAGAGTTAGAGGAGTCTGTTCTGTTAGAGGAGGCTGTTCTGTTAGAGGAGGCTGTTCTGTTAGAGTTAGAGGAGTCTGTTCTGTTAGAGGAGTCTGTTCTGTTAGAGGAGACTGTTCTGTTAGAGGAGTCTGTTCTGTTAGAGGAGTCTGTTCTGTTAGAGTTAGAGGAGTCTGTTCTGTTAGAGGAGTCTGTTCTGTTAGAGGAGTCTGTTCTGTTAGAGTTAGAGGAGTCTGTTCTGTTAGAGGAGTCTGTTCTGTTAGAGGAGTCTGTTCTGTTAGAGTTAGAGGAGTCTGGTCTGTTAGAGTTAGAGGAGTCTGTTCTGTTAGAGGAGTCTGTTCTGTTAGAGTTAGAGGAGTCTGTTCTGTTAGAGTTAGAGGAGTCTGTTCTGTTAGAGTTAGAGGAGTCTGTTCTGTTAGAGTTAGAGGAGTCTGTTCTGTTAGAGGAGTCTGTTCTGTTAGAGGAGTCTGTTCTGTTAGAGGAGTCTGTTCTGTTAGAGGAGGCTGTTCTGTTAGAGGAGTCTGTTCTGTTAGAGTTAGAGGAGTCTGTTCTGTTAGAGGAGTCTGTTCTGTTAGAGTTAGAGGAGTCTGTTCTGTTAGAGTTAGAGGAGTCTGATCTGTTAGAGGAGTCTGTTCTGTTAGAGTTAGAGGAGTCTGTTCTGTTAGAGGAGTCTGTTCTGTTAGAGTTAGAGGAGTCTGTTCTGTTAGAGTTAGAGGAGTCTGTTCTGTTAGAGTTAGAGGAGTCTGTTCTGTTAGAGGAGGCTGTTCTGTTAGAGGAGTCTGTTCTGTTAGAGGAGTCTGTTCTGTTAGAGGAGTCTGTTCTGTTAGAGGAGTCTGTTCTGTTAGAGTTAGAGGAGGCTGTTCTGTTAGAGGAGTCTGTTCTGTTAGAGGAGTCTGTTCTGTTAGAGTTAGAGGAGTCTGTTCTGTTAGAGTTAGAGGAGTCTGTTCTGTTAGAGGAGTCTGTTCTGTTAGAGTTAGAGGAGTTTGTTTTGTTAGAGGAGTCTGTTCTGTTATAGGAGTCTGTTCTGTTAGAGGAGTCTGTTCTGTTAGAGGAGTCTGTTCTGTTAGAGTTAGAGGAGTCTGTTCTGTTAGAGTTAGAGGAGTCTGTTCTGTTAGAGTTAGAGGAGTCTGTTCTGTTAGAGGAGTCTGTTCTGTTAGAGTTAGAGGAGTCTGTTCTGTTAGAGGAGTCTGTTCTGTTAGAGTTAGAGGAGTCTGTTCTGTTAGAGTTAGAGGAGTCTGTTCTGTTAGAGTTAGAGGAGTCTGTTCTGTTAGAGGAGTCTGTTCTGTTAGAGTTAGAGGAGTCTGTTCTGTTAGAGGAGTCTGTTCTGTTAGAGGAGTCTGTTCTGTTAGAGGAGTCTGTTCTGTTAGAGTTAGAGGAGACTATTCTGTTAGAGGAGACAGTTCTGTTAGAGGAGTCTGTTCTGTTAGAGGAGTCTGTTCTGTTAGAGGAGTCTGTTCTGTTAGAGGAGTCTGTTCTGTTAGAGTTAAAGGAGACTGTTCTGTTAGAGGAGTCTGTTCTGTTAGAGGAGACTGTTCTGTTAGAGGAGTCTGTTCTGTTAGAGGAGTCTGTTCTGTTAGAGTTAGATGAGTCTGTTCTGTTAGAGTTAGAGAAGTCTGTTCTGTTAGAGTAAGAGGAGTCTGTTCTGTTAGAGTTAGAGGAGTCTGTTCTGTTAGAGGAGTCTGTTCTGTTAGAGGAGTCTGTTCTGTTAGAGTTAGAGGAGTCTGTTCTGTTAGAGTTAGAGGAGTCTGTTCTGTTAGAGTTAGAGGAGACTGTTCTGTTAGAGTTAGAGGAGTCTGTTCTGTTAGAGGAGTCTGTTCTGTTAGAGGAGTCTGTTCTGTTAGAGTTAGAGGAGTCTGTTCTGTTAGAGGAGTCTGTTCTGTTAGAGTTAGAGGAGTCTGTTCTGTTAGAGGAGTCTGTTCTGTTAGAGTTAGAGGAGTCTGTTCTGTTAGAGTTAGAGGAGTCTGTTCTGTTAGAGTTAGAGGAGTCTGTTCTTTTAGAGGAGTCTGTTCTGTTAGAGTTAGAGGAGTCTGTTCTGTTAGAGTTAGAGGAGTCTGTTCTGTTAGAGTTAGAGGAGTCTGTTCTGTTGGAGGAGTCTGTTCTGTTAGAGGAGTCTGTTCTTTTAGAGTTAGAGGAGTCTGTTCTGTTAGAGTTAGAGGAGTCTGTTCTGTTAGAGTTAGAGGAGTCTGTTCTGTTAGGGGAGTCTGTTCTGTTAGAGTTAGAGGAGTCTGTTCTGTTAGAGGAGTCTGTTCTGTTAGAGGAGTCTGTTCTGTTAGAGTTAGAGGGGACTGTTCTGTTAGAGTTAGAGGAGTCTGTTCTGTTAGAGTTAGAGGAGTCTGTTCTGTTAGAGGAGTCTGTTCTGTTAGAGTTAGAGGAGTCTGTTCTGTTAGAGGAGTCTGTTCTGTTAGAGTTAGAGGAGTCTGTTCTGTTAGAGTTAGAGGAGTCTGTTCTGTTAGAGGAGACTGTTCTGTTAGAGTTAGAGGAGTCTGTTCTGTTAGAGTTAGAGGAGTCTGATCTGTTAGAGTTAGAGGAGTCTGTTCTGTTAGAGGAGTCTGTTCTGTTAGAGTTAGAGGAGTCTGTTCTGTTAGAGGAGTCTGTTCTGTTAGAGGAGTCTGTTCTGTTAGAGTTAGAGGAGTCTGTTCTGTTAGAGGAGTCTGTTTTGTTAGAGTTAGAGGAGTCTGTTCTGTTAGAGGAGTCTGTTCTGTTAGAGTTAAAGGAGTCTGTTCTGTTAGAGGAGTCTGTTCTGTTAGAGGAGTCTGTTCTGTTAGAGTTAGAGGAGTCTGTTCTGTTAGAGTTAGAGGAGTCTGTTCTGTTAGAGTTAGAGGAGTGTGTTCTGTTAGAGTTAGAGGAGTCTGTTCTGTTAGAGGAGTCTGTTCTGTTAGAGTTAGAGGAGTCTGTTCTGTTAGAGGAGTCTGTTCTGTTAGAGGAGTCTGTTCTGTTAGAGTTAGAGGAGTCTGTTCTGTTAGAGTTAGAGGAGTCTGTTCTGTTAGAGTTAGAGGAGTCTGTTCTGTTAGAGTTAGAGGAGTCTGTTCTGTTAGAGGAGTCTGTTCTGTTAGAGGAGTCTGTTCTGTTAGAGTTAGAGGAGTCTGTTCTGTTAGAGTTAGAGGAGTCTGTTCTGTTAGAGTTAGAGGAGTCTGTTCTGTTAGAGGAGTCTGTTCTGTTAGAGGAATCTGTTCTGTTAGAGTTAGAGGAGTCTGTTCTGTTAGAGGAGTCTGTTCTGTTAGAGTTAGAGGAGTCTGTTCTGTTAGAGTTAGAGGAGTCTGTTCTGTTAGAGTTAGAGGAGTCTGTTCTGTTAGAGGAGTCTGTTCTGTTAGAGGAATCTGTTCTGTTAGAGTTAGAGGAGTCTGTTCTGTTAGAGGAGTCTGTTCTGTTAGAGTTAGAGGAGTCTGTTCTGTTAGAGGAGTATGTTCTGTTAGAGTTAGAGGAGTCTGTTCTGTTAGAGTTAGAGGAGTCTGTTCTGTTAGAGTTAGAGGAGTCTGTTCTGTTAGAGGAGTCTGTTCTGTTAGAGGAGTCTGTTCTGTTAGAGGAGTCTGTTCTGTTAGAGTTAGAGGAGTCTGTTCTGTTAGAGTTAGAGGAGTCTGTTCTGTTAGAGGAGTCTGTTCTGTTAGAGTTAAAGGAGTCTGTTCTGTTAGAGGAGTCTGTTCTGTTAGAGTTAGAGGAGTCTGTTCTGTTAGAGTTAGAGGAGTCTGTTCTGTTAGAGTTAGAGGAGTCTGTTCTGTTAGAGGAGTCTGTTCTGTTAGAGTTAAAGGAGTCTGTTCTGTTAGAGGAGTCTGTTCTGTTAGAGTTAGAGGAGTCTGTTCTGTTAGAGTTAGAGGAGTCTGTTCTGTTAGAGTTAGAGGAGTCTGTTCTGTTAGAGTTAGAGGAGTCTGTTCTGTTAGAGGAGTCTGTTCTGTTAGAGTTAAAGGAGTCTGTTCTGTTAGAGGAGTCTGTTCTGTTAGAGGAGTCTGTTCTGTTAGAGTTAGAGGAGTCTGTTCTGTTAGAGTTAGAGGAGTCTGTTCTGTTAGAGGAGTCTGTTCTGTTAGAGTTAGAGGAGTCTGTTCTGTTAGAGTTAGAGGAGTCTGTTCTGTTAGAGGAGTCTGTTCTGTTAGAGTTAGAGGAGTCTGTTCTGTTAGAGGAGTCTGTTCTGTTAGAGTTAAAGGAGTCTGTTCTGTTAGAGGAGTCTGTTCTGTTAGAGGAGTCTGTTCTGTTAGAGTTAGAGGAGTCTGTTCTGTTAGAGTTAGAGGAGTCTGTTCTGTTAGAGGAGTCTGTTCTGTTAGAGTTAAAGGAGTCTGTTCTGTTAGAGGAGTCTGTTCTGTTAGAGTTAGAGGAGTCTGTTCTGTTAGAGTTAGAGGAGTCTGTTCTGTTAGAGTTAGAGGAGTCTGTTCTGTTAGAGGAGTCTGTTCTGTTAGAGTTAGAGGAGTCTGTTCTGTTAGAGGAGTCTGTTCTGTTAGAGGAGTCTGTTCTGTTAGAGTTAGAGGAGTCTGTTCTGTTAGAGTTAGAGGAGTCTGTTCTGTTAGAGTTAGAGGAGTCTGTTCTGTTAGAGTTAGAGGAGTCTGTTCTGTTAGAGGAGTCTGTTCTGTTAGAGGAGTCTGTTCTGTTAGAGTTAGAGGAGTCTGTTCTGTTAGAGTTAGAGGAGTCTGTTCTGTTAGAGTTAGAGGAGTCTGTTCTGTTAGAGGAGTCTGTTCTGTTAGAGGAATCTGTTCTGTTAGAGTTAGAGGAGTCTGTTCTGTTAGAGGAGTCTGTTCTGTTAGAGTTAGAGGAGTCTGTTCTGTTAGAGTTAGAGGAGTCTGTTCTGTTAGAGTTAGAGGAGTCTGTTCTGTTAGAGGAGTCTGTTCTGTTAGAGGAATCTGTTCTGTTAGAGTTAGAGGAGTCTGTTCTGTTAGAGGAGTCTGTTCTGTTAGAGTTAGAGGAGTCTGTTCTGTTAGAGGAGTATGTTCTGTTAGAGTTAGAGGAGTCTGTTCTGTTAGAGTTAGAGGAGTCTGTTCTGTTAGAGTTAGAGGAGTCTGTTCTGTTAGAGGAGTCTGTTCTGTTAGAGGAGTCTGTTCTGTTAGAGGAGTCTGTTCTGTTAGAGTTAGAGGAGTCTGTTCTGTTAGAGTTAGAGGAGTCTGTTCTGTTAGAGGAGTCTGTTCTGTTAGAGTTAAAGGAGTCTGTTCTGTTAGAGGAGTCTGTTCTGTTAGAGTTAGAGGAGTCTGTTCTGTTAGAGTTAGAGGAGTCTGTTCTGTTAGAGTTAGAGGAGTCTGTTCTGTTAGAGGAGTCTGTTCTGTTAGAGTTAAAGGAGTCTGTTCTGTTAGAGGAGTCTGTTCTGTTAGAGTTAGAGGAGTCTGTTCTGTTAGAGTTAGAGGAGTCTGTTCTGTTAGAGTTAGAGGAGTCTGTTCTGTTAGAGTTAGAGGAGTCTGTTCTGTTAGAGGAGTCTGTTCTGTTAGAGTTAAAGGAGTCTGTTCTGTTAGAGGAGTCTGTTCTGTTAGAGGAGTCTGTTCTGTTAGAGTTAGAGGAGTCTGTTCTGTTAGAGTTAGAGGAGTCTGTTCTGTTAGAGTTAGAGGAGTCTGTTCTGTTAGAGGAGTCTGTTCTGTTAGAGTTAGAGGAGTCTGTTCTGTTAGAGTTAGAGGAGTCTGTTCTGTTAGAGGAGTCTGTTCTGTTAGAGTTAGAGGAGTCTGTTCTGTTAGAGGAGTCTGTTCTGTTAGAGTTAAAGGAGTCTGTTCTGTTAGAGGAGTCTGTTCTGTTAGAGTTAGAGGAGTCTGTTCTGTTAGAGTTAGAGGAGTCTGTTCTGTTAGAGGAGTCTGTTCTGTTAGAGTTAAAGGAGTCTGTTCTGTTAGAGGAGTCTGTTCTGTTAGAGTTAGAGGAGTCTGTTCTGTTAGAGTTAGAGGAGTCTGTTCTGTTAGAGTTAGAGGAGTCTGTTCTGTTAGAGGAGTCTGTTCTGTTAGAGTTAAAGGAGTCTGTTCTGTTAGAGGAGTCTGTTCTGTTAGAGGAGTCTGTTCTGTTAGAGTTAGAGGAGTCTGTTCTGTTAGAGTTAGAGGAGTCTGTTCTGTTAGAGTTAGAGGAGTCTGTTCTGTTAGAGTTAGAGGAGTCTGTTCTGTTAGAGGAGTCTGTTCTGTTAGAGTTAGAGGAGTCTGTTCTGTTAGAGGAGTCTGTTCTGTTAGAGGAGTCTGTTCTGTTAGAGTTAGAGGAGTCTGTTCTGTTAGAGTTAGAGGAGTCTGTTCTGTTAGAGTTCTGTTCCTCAGCATGTCCACAGGTGATGGTACCAACCAGATAATCATTGCGTGTGTGTGTGTGGATATGGGCAAGGTGTGTGTGTGTGTGTGTGTGGATATGGGCAAGGTGTGTGTGTGTGAGATGCGTGTTTGTGTGTGTGCCTTGTATGTGCTCATAGGGGAAGTGTGTGTGTGGGAGAGGTGTGTGTGTGTGTGTGTGTGTGTGTGTGTGTGTGTGTGTGTGTGTGTGTGCGTGCCTTGGGTGATAGTGTGTGTGTGTGTGCGTTGTGTCTGTGTGTGTGTGTGTGTGTGTGCCTTGTGTGATAGTGTGTGTGTGTGTGTGTGTGTGTGTGTGTGTGTGTGTGATAGTGTGTGTGTGTGTGTGTGATAGTGTGTGTGTGTGTGTGTGTGCCTTGTGCGTGCTCATGAGGGAGGTGTGGGGGCTGCCCTGAAAAGTAAATCGGTTCAGTACGACTCCGAGACAATGAAAGTAACCAATTAGTCAGTCAGGATAAAGACCTCACCCTGGACAACGCTCAGGAAAATCACTAAGACCTGGAGCTACATGGGATATGACACAGTAAATAGGAGGTCATACATTCACTGCTCCTATCGACCTCAGATGGAACACAGCTCTTATCCACCTCAGACGGAACACTGCTCTCATCCACCTCAGACGGAACACAGCTCTCATCCACCTCAGATGGAACACTGCTCTCATCCACCTCAGATGGAACACAGCTCTCATCCACCTCAGATGGAACACAGCTCTCATCCACCTCAGATGGAACACTGCTCTCATCCACCTCAGATGGAACACAGCTCTTATCAACCTCAGATGGAACACAGCTCTCATCCACCTCAGATGGAACACTGCTCTCATCCACCTCAGATGGAACACTGCTCTCATCCACCTCAGATGGAACACTGCTCTCATCCACCTCAGATGGAACACAGCTCTCATCCACCTCAGATGGAACACAGCTCTCATCCACCTCAGATGGAATGATCCCTGACAAACAGATTGTCGTTAAACTCTCCATCACTTTGTCCGCTGACGGGTGTTATGTTTTTATAAATGGAACAGCAAATATTGTATTATATTGATCTCTTCCTCCCTCCTTTCTCTGCTGCTGAACTTAAGATGACCTGCTGTTTCTAACATGCTGTTTATAATGGGGGAGCAGTCTCCAGAAGCCCTGCTGATACCAGAAGCCAACATAAGTCCCGTGTCCAGATAATGTTCACATTCTGGTTGTGCCAACATATTCAGACAGATGTAGACCGCGTCGGATTGGTCACTCACTCCTCAGCTTGAAATGCCTTCACCTGTGCCATTGTCACGAATGGCTAGCATCTTAGGGGGGGGGGGGGGGGGTCAACAGAGCAGTCACGTGCTTTTGTAGAAAGGGGAGCAGAGGTCGCTCCCAATAGCAGACGTAGTGTAATGGGATGGGATGGCAGCCATTTTACCGACTTCTAACCAACTGTGCTATTTTTCAAAACATTTTTTAAAACTAACTTTGTACATAATGTTGCTGTTACTGTCTCTTATAACCGAAAGGAGCTTCTGGACATCACAGCAGCAATTAGACAAAGATTTTTTCTGAGAAAAGGTTAATGAGTCTGACGCAAAGGATATACTGTTTAGTAAAGACCAGGCCCAAATCCCCGTCCTCAGCATTAAGAAAAGACTGAAGAAAAGTGGGAGGAAGGCGGGTGCCTTGTAAGAATTCGCAAGTAGGTAAACCACCACTTCCCTCCGTATTATTGGCCAACGTGCAGTCACTGGAAAACAAACTGGACGATCTATAATTAAGACTATCCTACCAACAGGATATATTTAAAAAAATATATGTATTTTATTTTTCACAGAGATGTGGCTGAACAACGACACGGATAATATAGAGCTGGCTGGCTTCTCCGTGCATCGGCAGGACAGAGCAGCTACGTCTGGTGTGGGTGTGTGTCTATTTGTCAATAACTGCTGGTGCGCGATGTCTACCATTTAAAGAAGTCTCGAGGTATTGCTCGCCTGAGGTAGAATACCTCATGATAAGCTGTAGACCATATTATCTACCAAGAGAGTTCTCGTCTATATTATTCGTAGCCGTCAATTTACCATCACAAACCGATGCTGGCATTAAGAAAATGCCCATCCAGAAGCGGCGCTCCTAGTGGCCAGGGACTTTGATGCAGGCAAACTTAAATCCATTTTACCAAATTTCTACCAGCATGTCACATGTGCAACCAGAGGAAAAAAACTCCAGACCAACTTTACTCCAAACATAGATTCACGTGTACAAACTCTCCCTCGCCATCCATTTGGCAAATCTGACCATAATTTTATTCTCCTGATTCCTGCTTACAAGCAAAAACTAAAGCAGGAAGTACCAGTGACTCGCTCAAAACGGAAGTGGTCAGATGACGCTGATGCTACGCTACAGGACTGTTTTGCTAGCACAGACTGGAGTATGTTCTGGGATTCATCCAATGGCATTGAGGTGTACACCACATCAGTCACCGGCTTCATCAATAAGTGCATCAACGATGTCATTCACACAGTGACCGTACGTACATTTCCAAACCAGAAGCCATGGATTACAGGCAACATCTGCACCAAGCTAAAGGTTATAGCTGCCGCTTTCAAGGAGCGAGACACTATTCCAGACTTATAAGAAATCCCGCTATGCCCTCCGACGAACCATCAAACAGGCAAAGCATCAATACAGGACTATGATTGAACCCTACTACACCAGCTCTGACGCTCGTCGGATGTGGCAGGGCTTGAAAAAATATTACGGACTACAAAGGGAAACACAGCCGTGAGCTACCCAGTGACGCAAGCCTACCAGATGAGCAAAGTGCCTTTTATGCTCGCTTCAAGGAAAGCAACATTGAAACATGCATGAGAGCACCAGCTGTTCCGGACGACTGTGTGATCACGCTCTCTGTAGCTGATGTGAACAAGACCATTAAATAGGTCAACATTCACAAAGCCGCGGGGCCAGACAAATTACCAGGACGTGTAGTCAAAGAATGCATGGACCAATTGACATGTGTCTTCACTGACATTTTCAACCTCTCCCTAGCTGAGTCTGAAGTACCTACATGTTTCAAACAGACCACCATAGTCCCTGTGGACTAGCACTCACGTTGGTAGCCATGAAGTGCTTTGAAAGGCTGGTCATGGCTCACGTCAGCACCATCCTCACGGACACCCTAGACCCACTCCAATTCGCATACCGCTTTAGTTTTTGCCCAACAGACCCAATAGATGAAGCAATCTCAATCGCACTCCACACTGCCCTTTCTCACCTGGACAAAAGGAGCACCTATGTGAGAATGCTGTTCATTGACTACAGCTCAGCGTTCAACACCATAGTGCCCACAAAAACTCATCACTAAGCTAAGGACCCTGGGACTAAACACCTCCCTCTGGAACTGGATCCTGGACTTCCTGACGGGCCGCCTCCAGGCGGTAAGGTTAGGCAACAAAACACCTGCCACGCTGATCCTCAACACTGGGTGCGTGGCCAAGCATGACTTCAACACCATCATTAAGTTTGCTGACGACACAACAGTGGTAGGCCTGATCATCGAAAATGATGAGACAGCCTATAGTGAGGAGGTCAGTGACTTGGCAATGTGGTGCCAGGACAACAACCTCTCCCTCAATGTGACCAAGAGAAAGGAGCTGAACGTGGACTACAGGAAGAGGAAGGCCGAACAGGCACCAATTAACTTTGACGGAGCAGGACTAGAGTTTAAAGTTCCTCGGTGTCCACATCACCAACGGACTATCATGGAACTACCAAATACACCAGGACAGTTGTGAAGAGGGCACGACAACACCTTTTCCCCCTCAAGAGACTGAGAAGATTTGGCATGAGTCCCCAGATCCTCAAAAAGTTAAATTGAGAGCATCCTGACTGGTTGCATCACCGCCTGGTATGGTAACTGCTCGGCCTCCGACCGCCAGACACTACAGAGGGTAGTGACTCCTTAACAGCTTCTATCCCCCCCCCCCACCCCCAGCCATGAGACTGCTGAACAATTAATCGAATTGGCCACCCGGACAATTTACATTGACCCCCCCACACCCCGCATTAGTTTTTACACTGTTACTACTCGCTGTTTATTATCTATGCATAGTCACTTTACAAATGACCAAATGACCTCGATTAGCCTGTACCCCCACTCATGTGAAAATTACTATTTGATTTGTGTGAGGGAGGAAGACAGCACGGTGATGTACGTCACGTTAGACAGCTTCCCTTTGTTCTACACAACTAAAAAAAAAAAACACAGCTTTGTTCATATTGAAATACCTTCATTAAGGTTGAGCTGGATTCAGATTCAGGTGGAGGTGTGTTGTCCTACAAGAGGAAAATCTCAGCACAGCTCACACATTATATACACAAAACATACAGACAACACAGCCGGAAACAAACAATAGTTAGGCATAAGTGCAACTGTTCATAACAGTGGTTGTTACTTGTAACTGTGATAGCTACATGTAACTGTTCATAATAGTGATAGCTACATGTAACTGTTCATAATAGTGGTATCTACATGTAACTGTTCATAATAGTGGTAGCTACATGTACCTGTTCATAATAGTGGTATCTACATGTAACTGTGATAGCTACATGTAACTGTTCATAATAGTGGTAGCTACATGTACCTGTTCATAATAGTGGTAGCTACATGTAACTGTGATAGCTACATGTAACTGTTCATAATAGTGGTAGCTACATGTAACTGTTCATAATAGTGGTATCTACATGTAACTGTGATAGCTACATGTAACTGTTCATAATAGTGATAGCTACATGTAACTGTGATAGCTACATGTAACTGTTCACAATAGTGGTATCTACATGTAACTGTTCATAATAGTGGTATCTACATGTAACTGTGATAGCTACATGTAACTGTGATAGCTACATGTAACTGTGATAGCTACATGTAACTGTGATAGCTACATGTAACTGTTCATAATAGTGGTAGCTACATGTAACTGTGATAGCTACATGTAACTGTTCATAATAGTGGTAGCTACATGTAACTGTTCATAATAGTGGTATCTACATGTAACTGTTCATAATAGTGGTAGCTACATGTAACTGTTCATAATAGTGGTAGCTACATGTAACTGTGATAGCTACATGTAACTGTTCATAATAGTGGTAGCTACATGTAACTGTGATAGCTACATGTAACTGTTCATAATAGTGATAGCTACATGTAACTGTGATAGCTACATGTAACTGTTCATAATAGTGGTATCTACATGTAACTGTGATAGCTACATGTACCTGTTCATAATAGTGGTATCTACATGTAACTGTGATAGCTACATGTAACTGTTCATAATAGTGGTATCTACATGTAACTGTTCATAATAGTGGTAGCTACATGTAACTGTGATAGCTACATGTAACTGTTCATAATAGTGATAGCTACATGTAACTGTGATAGCTACATGTAACTGTTCATAATAGTGATAGCTACATGTAACTGTGATAGCTACATGTAACTGTGATAGCTACATGTAACTGTGATAGCTACATGTAACTGTGATAGCTACATGTAACTGTGATAGCTACATGTAACTGTGATAGCTACATGTAACTGTGATAGCTACATGTAACTGTGATAGCTACATGTAACTGAGATAGCTACATGTAACTGTGATAGCTACATGTAACTGTGATAGCTACATGTAACTGTGATAGCTACATGTAACTGTTCATAATAGTGGTAGCTACATGTAACTGTGATAGCTACATGTAACTGTTCATAATAGTGGTATCTACATGTAACTGTTCATAATAGTGGTAGCTACATGTAACTGTGATAGCTACATGTAACTGTTCATAATAGTGATAGCTACATGTACCTGTTCATAATAGTGGTAGCTACATGTAACTGTTAATAATAGTGGTAGCTACATGTAACTGTGATAGCTACATGTAACTGTTCATAATAGTGGTAGCTACATATAACTGTTCATAATAGTGGTAGCTACATGTACCTGTGATAGCTACATGTAACTGTTCATAATAGTGGTAGCTACATGTAACTGTTAATAATAGTGATAGCTACATGTAACTGTGATAGCTACATGTAACTGTGATAGCTACATGTAACTGTTCATAATAGTGGTATCTACATGTAACTGTTCATAATAGTGGTAGCTACATGTACCTGTTCATAATAGTGGTAGCTACATGTAACTGTGATAGCTACATGTAACTGTTCATAATAGTGGTAGCTACATGTAACTGTGATAGCTACATGTAACTGTTCATAATAGTGGTATCTACATGTAACTGTGATAGCTACATGTAACTGTGATAGCTACATGTAACTGTTCATAATAGTGGTATCTACATGTAACTGTGATAGCTACATGTAACTGTTCATAATAGTGGTAGCTACATGTAACTGTGATAGCTACATGTAACTGTTCATAATAGTGGTAGCTACATGTAACTGTTCATAATAGTGGTAGCTACATGTAACTGTGGTAGCTACATGTAACTGTTCATAATAGTGGTATCTACATGTAACTGTGATAGCTACATGTAACTGTTCATAATAGTGGTAGCTACATGTAACTGTGATAGCTACATGTAACTGTTCATAATAGTGATAGCTACATGTAACTGTGATAGCTACATGTAACTGTTCATAATAGTGGTATCTACATGTAACTGTGATAGCTACATGTAACTGTTCATAATAGTGGTAGCTACATGTAACTGTTCATAATAGTGGTATCTACATGTAACTGTGATAGCTACATGTAACTGTGATAGCTACATGTAACTGTTCATAATAGTGGTATCTACATGTAACTGTTCATAATAGTGGTAGCTACATGTAACTGTGATAGCTACATGTAACTGTTCATAATAGTGGTATCTACATGTAACTGTGATAGCTACATGTAACTGTGATAGCTACATGTAACTGTTCATAATAGTGGTATCTACATGTAACTGTTCATAATAGTGGTAGCTACATGTAACTGTGATAGCTACATGTAACTGTTCATAATAGTGGTATCTACATGTAACTGTGATAGCTACATGTAACTGTGATAGCTACATGTAACTGTTCATAATAGTGGTAGCTACATGTAACTGTGATAGCTACATGTACCTGTTCATAATAGTGGTAGCTACATGTAACTGTGATAGCTACATGTAACTGTTCATAATAGTGGTAGCTACATGTAACTGTTCATAATAGTGGTAGCTACATGTAACTGTGATAGCTACATGTAACTGTTCATAATAGTGGTAGCTACATGTAACTGTGATAGCTACATGTAACTGTTCATAATAGTGGTAGCTACATGTAACTGTGATAGCTACATGTAACTGTTCATAATAGTGGTAGCTACGTGTAACTGTGATAGCTACATGTAACTGTGATAGCTACATGTAACTGTTCATAATAGTGGTATCTACATGTAACTGTTCATAATAGTGGTAGCTACATGTAACTGTGATAGCTACATGTAACTGTTCATAATAGTGGTATCTACATGTAACTGTGATAGCTACATGTAACTGTTCATAATAGTGGTAGCTACATGTAACTGTGATAGCTACATGTAACTGTTCATAATAGTGGTATCTACATGTAACTGTTCATAATAGTGATAGCTACATGTAACTGTGATAGCTACATGTAACTGTGATAGCTACATGTAACTGTTCATAATAGTGGTAGCTACATGTAACTGTGATAGCTACAAGTAACTGTTCATAATAGTGATAGCTACATGTAACTGTTCATAATAGTGGTAGCTACATGTAACTGTGATAGCTACATGTAACTGTTCATAATAGTGGTATCTACATGTAACTGTTCATAATAGTGGTAGCTACATGTAACTGTGATAGCTACATGTAACTGTTCATAATAGTGGTAGCTACATGTAACTGTGATAGCTACATGTAACTGTTCATAATAGTGGTATCTACATGTAACTGTTCATAATAGTGGTAGCTACATGTAACTGTGATAGCTACATGTAACTGTTCATAATAGTGATAGCTACATGTAACTGTTAATAATAGTGATAGCTACATGTAACTGTTCATAATAGTGATAGCTACATGTAACTGTGATAGCTACATGTAACTGTTCATAATAGTGATAGCTACATGTAACTGTTCATAATAGTGGTAGCTACATGTAACTGTTCATAATAGTGATATCTACATGTAACTGTTCATAATAGTGATAGCTACATGTAACTGTGATAGCTACATGTAACTGTGATAGCTACATGTAACTGTGATAGCTACATGTAACTGTGATAGCTACATGTAACTGTGATAGCTACATGTAACTGTTCATAATAGTGGTAGCTACATGTAACTGTTCATAATAGTGATAGCTACATGTAACTGTTCATAATAGTGGTAGCTACATGTAACTGTTCATAATAGTGGTAGCTACATGTAACTGTGATAGCTACATGTAACTGTTCATAATAGTGGTAGCTACATGTAACTGTGATAGCTACATGTAACTGTTCATAATAGTGGTAGCTACATGTAACTGTGATAGCTACATGTAACTGTTCATAATAGTGGTAGCTACATGTAACTGTGATAGCTACATGTAACTGTTCATAATAGTGATAGCTACATGTAACTGTTCATAATAGTGATAGCTACATGTAACTGTGATAGCTACATGTAACTGTTCATAATAGTGATAGCTACATGTAACTGTTCATAATAGTGATAGCTACATGTAACTGTTCATAATAGTGGTAGCTACATGTAACTGTGATAGCTACATGTAACTGTTCATAATAGTGGTAGCTACATGTAACTGTGATAGCTACATGTAACTGTTCATAATAGTGGTAGCTACATGTAACTGTTCATAATAGTGGTAGCTACATGTAACTGTGATAGCTACATGTAACTGTTCATAATAGTGATAGCTACATGTAACTGTTCATAATAGTGGTAGCTACATGTAACTGTGATAGCTACATGTAACTGTTCATAATAGTGATAGCTACATGTAACTGTTCATAATAGTGGTAGCTACATGTAACTGTGATAGCTACATGTAACTGTTCATAATAGTGGTAGCTACATGTAACTGTGATAGCTACATGTAACTGTGATAGCTACATGTAACTGTGATAGCTACATGTAACTGTTCATAATAGTGGTATCTACATGTAACTGTTCATAATAGTGATAGCTACATGTAACTGTGATAGCTACATGTAACTGTGATAGCTACATGTAACTGTGATAGCTACATGTAACTGTGATAGCTACATGTAACTGTGATAGCTACATGTAACTGTTCATAATAGTGGTAGCTACATGTAACTGTTCATAATAGTGATAGCTACATGTAACTGTTCATAATAGTGGTAGCTACATGTAACTGTTCATAATAGTGGTAGCTACATGTAACTGTTCATAATAGTGATAGCTACATGTAACTGTGATAGCTACATGTAACTGTGATAGCTACATGTAACTGTTCATAATAGTGGTAGCTACATGTAACTGTTCATAATAGTGGTATCTACATGTAACTGTGATAGCTACATGTAACTGTTCATAATAGTGGTAGCTACATGTAACTGTGATAGCTACATGTAACTGTTCATAATAGTGGTGGCTACATGTAACTGTGATAGCTACATGTAACTGTTCATAATAGTGATAGCTACATGTAACTGTGATAGCTACATGTAACTGTTCATAATAGTGATAGCTACATGTAACTGTTCATAATAGTGATAGCTACATGTAACTGTGATAGCTACATGTAACTGTTCATAATAGTGGTAGCTACATGTAACTGTTCATAATAGTGGTAGCTACATGTAACTGTGATAGCTACATGTAACTGTTCATAATAGTGATAGCTACATGTAACTGTTCATAATAGTGATAGCTACATGTAACTGTTCATAATAGTGGTAGCTACATGTAACTGTGATAGCTACATGTAACTGTTCATAACAGTGGTAGCTACATGTAACTGTGATAGCTACATGTAACTGTTCATAATAGTGGTAGCTACATGTAACTGTTCATAATAGTGATAGCTACATGTAACTGTTCATAATAGTGGTATCTACATGTAACTGTTCATAATAGTGATAGCTACATGTAACTGTGATAGCTACATGTAACTGTTCATAATAGTGGTAGCTACATGTACCTGTGATAGCTACATGTAACTGTTCATAATAGTGATAGCTACATGTACCTGTGATAGCTACATGTAACTGTTCATAATAGTGATAGCTACATGTAACTGTGGTAGCTACATGTAACTGTTCATAATAGTGGTAGCTACATGTAACTGTGATAGCTACATGTAACTGTGATAGCTACATGTAACTGTGATAGCTACATGTAACTGTTCATAATAGTGGTATCTACATGTAACTGTGATAGCTACATGTAACTGTGATAGCTACATGTAACTGTGATAGCTACATGTAACTGTTCATAATAGTGATAGCTACATGTAACTGTGATAGCTACATGTAACTGTTCATAATAGTGGTAGCTACATGTACCTGTGATAGCTACATGTAACTGTTCATAATAGTGATAGCTACATGTAACTGTTCATAATAGTGGTAGCTACATGTAACTGTGATAGCTACATGTAACTGTTAATAATAGTGGTAGCTACATGTAACTGTTCATAATAGTGGTAGCTACATGTACCTGTTCATAATAGTGATAGCTACATGTAACTGTGATAGCTACATGTAACTGTGATAGCTACATGTAACTGTTCATAATAGTGGTAGCTACATGTAACTGTGATAGCTACATGTACCTGTTCATAATAGTGATAGCTACATGTAACTGTGATAGCTACATGTAACTGTTCATAATAGTGGTATCTACATGTAACTGTGATAGCTACATGTAACTGTTAATAATAGTGGTATCTACATGTAACTGTGATAGCTACATGTAACTGTTCATAATAGTGGTAGCTACATGTAACTGTGATAGCTACATGTAACTGTTCATAATAGTGGTAGCTACATGTAACTGTTCATAATAGTGGTAGCTACATGTAACTGTGATAGCTACATGTAACTGTGATAGCTACATGTAACTGTTCATAATAGTGATAGCTACATGTAACTGTGATAGCTACATGTACCTGTTCATAATAGTGGTATCTACATGTAACTGTGGTAGCTACATGTAACTGTTCATAATAGTGATAGCTACATGTAACTGTGATAGCTACATGTACCTGTTCATAATAGTGGTATCTACATGTAACTGTGGTAGCTACATGTAACTGTTCATAATAGTGATAGCTACATGTAACTGTTCATAATAGTGGTAGCTACATGTAACTGTGATAGATACATGTAACTGTTCATAATAGTGGTAGCTACATGTAACTGTTCATAATAGTGGTAGCTACATGTAACTGTTCATAATAGTGGTAGCTACATGTAACTGTGATAGCTACATGTAACTGTTCATAATAGTGGTAGCTACATGTAACTGTGGTAGCTACATGTAACTGTTCATAATAGTGGTAGCTACATGTAACTGTGGTAGCTACATGTAACTGTTCATAATAGTGGTAGCTACATGTAACTGTTCATAATAGTGATAGCTACATGTAACTGTGATAGCTACATGTAACTGTGATAGCTACATGTAACTGTTCATAATAGTGGTAGCTACATGTAACTGTTCATAATAGTGGTAGCTACATGTAACTGTTCATAATAGTGATAGCTACATGTAACTGTGATAGCTACATGTAACTGTTCATAATAGTGGTAGCTACATGTAACTGTTCATAATAGTGATAGCTACATGTAACTGTGATAGCTACATGTAACTGTGATAGCTACATGTAACTGTTCATAATAGTGGTATCTACATGTAACTGTTCATAATAGTGATAGCTACATGTAACTGTGATAGCTACATGTAACTGTTCATAATAGTGGTAGCTACATGTAACTGTGATAGCTACATGTAACTGTTCATAATAGTGGTAGCTACATGTAACTGTTCATAATAGTGGTAGCTACATGTAACTGTTCATAATAGTGGTAGCTACATGTAACTGTGATAGCTACATGTAACTGTTCATAATAGTGGTAGCTACATGTAACTGTGGTAGCTACATGTAACTGTTCATAATAGTGGTAGCTACATGTAACTGTGGTAGCTACATGTAACTGTTCATAATAGTGGTAGCTACATGTAACTGTTCATAATAGTGATAGCTACATGTAACTGTGATAGCTACATGTAACTGTGATAGCTACATGTAACTGTTCATAATAGTGGTAGCTACATGTAACTGTTCATAATAGTGGTAGCTACATGTAACTGTTCATAATAGTGGTAGCTACATGTAACTGTGATAGCTACATGTAACTGTTCATAATAGTGGTAGCTACATGTAACAGTTCATAATAGTGGTAGCTACATGTAACTGTGATAGCTACATGTAACTGTTCATAATAGTGATAGCTACATGTAACTGTGATAGCTACATGTAACTGTTCATAATAGTGATAGCTACATGTAACTGTGATAGCTACATGTAACTGTTCATAATAGTGGTAGCTACATGTAACTGTGATAGCTACATGTAACTGTTCATAATAGTGGTAGCTACATGTAACTGTTCATAATAGTGGTAGCTACATGTAACTGTTCATAATAGTGGTAGCTACATGTAACTGTGATAGCTACATGTAACTGTTCATAATAGTGATAGCTACATGTAACTGTTCATAATAGTGATA
This sequence comes from Salvelinus fontinalis, assembly GCF_029448725.1. Classification (NCBI taxonomy): domain Eukaryota; kingdom Metazoa; phylum Chordata; class Actinopteri; order Salmoniformes; family Salmonidae; genus Salvelinus; species Salvelinus fontinalis. The sequence goes on from NW_026600361.1 coordinate 246,132, forward strand.
GCTACATGTAACTGTTCATAATAGTGGTAGCTACATGTAACTGTTCATAATAGTGGTAGCTACATGTAACTGTTCATAATAGTGGTAGCTACATGTAACTGTGATAGCTACATGTAACTGTTAATAATAGTGGTATCTACATGTAACTGTTCATAATAGTGGTATCTACATGTAACTGTGATAGCTACATGTAACTGTTCATAATAGTGGTAGCTACATGTACCTGTTCATAATAGTGGTATCTACATGTAACTGTGATAGCTACATGTAACTGTTCATAATAGTGGTAGCTACATGTACCTGTTCATAATAGTGGTATCTACATGTAACTGTGATAGCTACATGTAACTGTTCATAATAGTGGTAGCTACATGTAACTGTGATAGCTACATGTAACTGTTCATAATAGTGGTAGCTACATGTAACTGTGATAGCTACATGTAACTGTTCATAATAGTGGTAGCTACATGTAACTGTGATAGCTACATGTAACTGTTCATAATAGTGATAGCTACATGTAACTGTGATAGCTACATGTAACTGTTCATAATAGTGATAGCTACATGTAACTGTTCATAATAGTGGTATCTACATGTAACTGTTCATAATAGTGGTATCTACATGTAACTGTGATAGCTACATGTAACTGTGATAGCTACATGTAACTGTTCATAATAGGGGTATCTACATGTAACTGTTCATAATAGTGATAGCTACATGTAACTGTGATAGCTACATGTACCTGTTCATAATAGTGGTAGCTACATGTAACTGTTCATAATAGTGATAGCTACATGTAACTGTTCATAATAGTGGTATCTACATGTAACTGTTCATAATAGTGGTATCTACATGTAACTGTGGTAGCTACATGTAACTGTTCATAATAGTGATAGCTACATGTACCTGTTCATAATAGTGATAGCTACATGTAACTGTGATAGCTACATGTAACTGTTCATAATAGTGGTAGCTACATGTAACTGTGATAGCTACATGTAACTGTTCATAATAGTGGTAGCTACATGTAACTGTGATAGCTACATGTAACTGTTCATAATAGTGGTAGCTACATGTAACTGTGATAGCTACATGTAACTGTTCATAATAGTGGTAGCTACATGTAACTGTGATAGCTACATGTAACTGTTCATAATAGTGATAGCTACATGTAACTGTTCATAATAGTGGTATCTACATGTAACTGTTCATAATAGTGGTAGCTACATGTAACTGTTCATAATAGTGGTATCTACATGTAACTGTGATAGCTACATGTAACTGTTCATAATAGTGGTAGCTACATGTAACTGTGATAGCTACATGTAACTGTTCATAATAGTGGTATCTACATGTAACTGTTCATAATAGTGGTAGCTACATGTAACTGTGATAGCTACATGTAACTGTTCATAATAGTGATAGCTACATGTAACTGTTCATAATAGTGATAGCTACATGTAACTGTGATAGCTACATGTAACTGTGATAGCTACATGTAACTGTTCATAATAGTGGTATCTACATGTAACTGTTCATAATAGTGGTAGCTACATGTAACTGTGATAGCTACATGTAACTGTTCATAATAGTGGTAGCCCCTGGAATGAAATGAGTTATCGACCATATCTTCTGTTTGCTACTCAGCAGTGGAGCCGTTCTCTAGGATTGATACTGAGATTATTTAGTGTAAGACCCTGTTTCTTAATCTTCTCTGTTTTTAGAAGTATTCTCTGTGTGGTTTTAAAGCCACAGTGAGTTAGTGGGCAGGTTCATTAATGATCTCTGGTTGGTTTATTTATGACAGCATAATTAGAGATGGTTCCTTTCCCATCGTACTGAGAATTGTCAATAACACAAGCCAAACTACTTCTCTTGTCACTCCATTGAGACCAGTGGAAAATCTATACAGTATAACTGTGACTCTATCTGCTTATGACACAAAGACTAACACCTTGTTTTGGTTCACAGAGCTGACCAATTGTCTAACGTCTCATCCTCATGGTGCATCAATGAAGGACACGTCGGTACATATTATCAGGCTTCATTGTTTAAGTTTATAAACGTCCATGACTACGGAATACTGGATGTTGTTGGATGACGTCAGAGACTATTTTGTATTCATTAAGGATCCCCATTATTTCCTGCCAAGGCAGCAGCTACTCTTCCTGGGGTTTATTATGGATCCCCATTATTTCCTGCCAAGGCAGCAGCTACTCTTCCTGGGGTTTATTATGGATCCCCATTAGTTCCTGCCAAGGCAGCAGCTACTCTTCCTGGGGTTTATTATTGATCCCCATTAGTTCCTGCCAAGGCAGCAGCTACTCTTCCTGGGGTTTATTATGGATCCCCATTAGTTCCTGCCAAGGCAGCAGCTACTCTTCCTGGGGTTTATTATGGATCCCCATTAGTTCCTGCCAAGGCAGCAGCTACTCTTCCAGAGGTTTATTATGAATCCCCATTAGTTCCTGCCAAGGCAGTAGCTACTCTCCCTGAGGTTTTTTATGGATCTTATTTTGTGGATCAAACCCCATTAGTTCATGGGGATCCATAATAATAACATATGAAGTGTGTTCCCTCAGACCACCACATACCTACAATACACCATCCATGTGTACGTGTGTGTATAGTGCTGCGTGTCTTATCGTGTCTATGTGTGTCTGTGTCTCTTCACTGTCCCCGCTGTTCCATAAGGTGTATTTTTATTTGTTTTTTTTAAATCTGATTCTACTTCTTGATGTGGAATAGAGTTCCATGTAGTCATGATTCTATGTACTGCAGTACTGTGCGCCTCCCTGAGTCTGCTCTGGACTTTGGGATTGTGAAGAGACCTCTGAGGCCATGTCCTTTGAGGTATGCATGGGTGTCTGAGCTGTGTGCTCGCAGTTTCAACAGACATCTTGCTGCATTTAGCATGTCAATAATTCTTACAAAAACAAGTTGTGATGAGCCGTGAGCCATGAGAATATTGACAAGCATATTATTAATGTTAGCTCTCCGTGAAAGGGAGATTGAGATTGAGATTGAGATTGAAAGGCCATCTGTGCCTGCCCTGTTCTGAGCCAAATGTAATTTCCCAAGTCCCTCTTTGTGGCACCTGATCACACAACTGGACTTTAGACCAGGTCGATAAAACTAGGGCCTGTACGACCTGCCTTGTTGACAGTGCTGTTAAGAAGGCAGAGCAGTGATTTATTATGGACATACTTCTCCCCATCTTAGCTACTGTTACATCAACATGTTTTGAACATGACAGTTTACAATCCAGGGTTACTCTAAGCAGTCTAGTAACCTCAACTTGCTCAATTTCCAAATGATTCATTACGAGATTGAGTTGAGGTTTAGGGTTTAGTGAATGATTTGTCTCAAATACAATGGTTTAAGTTTTTTAATATTTAGGACTACCTTATTTCTCACCACCCATTCAGAAACGGACTGCAGCTCTTTGTTATGTGTTGTTCAGTAAAGATGGGAAAAAAAGTAAGGGTCCTAGACACCTGCCCTGGGGAATTCCTGATTCTAACTGGATTATGTTGGAGATGCTTCCATTAAAGAACTATGTTCTGTTAGATATATCACTCTTTATCCACAATATAGCAGGGGGTGTAAAGCCATAACACATATGTTTTTCCAGCAGCAGACTATGGTTGATAGTGTCAAAAGCTGCACTGAAGTCTAGTAAAACAGCTCCCACAATATTTGTATCATACATTTTTCCCAGCCAATCATCAGTCATTTATATAAGTGCCGTGCTTGTTGAATGTCCTTCCCTATAAGCATGCTGAAAGTCTGTTGTCAAATTGTTTAGGGTAAAATAGCATTGTATCTGGTCAAACACCATTTCTTCCTAAGCTTTACTAAGGGTTGATAGCAGCCTGATTGGTTGGCTATTTGAGCCAGTAAAGTTTTTTTTTACTATTCTTAGGTAGGGGAATGACTTTTGCTTCCCTCCAGGCCTGAGGGCACACACTTTCTAGTAGGCTTAAATTGAAGATATGGCAAATAGGAGTGGAAATATCGTCCGCTATCAACCTCATGTAATTTTCCATCAAAGTTGTCAGACCCTGGTGGCTTGTCATCGTTGAAAGAAAGAAAAAAATCTCCTCTTCCATACTCATTTTACGGAATTCAAAATTACATTGCTTGTCTTTCATAATTTGGTCAAATATACTTGGATGTGTAGTGTCAGCATTTGTTGCTGGCACGTCATGCCCAAGTTTGCTAATCTTGCCGAGGAAAGAATCATTAAAGTAGTTGGCAATATCAGTGGGTTTTGTGATGAAATGAGACATTTGATTCAATGAATGATGGAGCTGAGTTTGCCTTTTTTCCAAAAATGTAATTTAAGGTGCTCCGAAGCTTTTTACTATCGTTCTTTATATTATGTATCTTTTATTTGTTTCATAGTAAAATTTCTTCTTCTATTTGTTTAGTTTAGTCAAATGATTTCTCAATTTGCAGGACATCTGCCAATCGGTTCTACAAGCCAGACTTACTTGCCATTCCTTTTGCCTCATCACTCTCAACCAATTTTTTAATTCCTCATCGATCCAAGGAGATTTAACAGTTTTTAAGAACAGATCTGAGATCTGTGAATTTATAGTATTCGTATCTCCATTCGCATTGCTAGTTATAGCCTAATGTTAGCTAGCTAGCATAGAACCTGGTTGGTTAGCTACCTGCAGATTCCTGCAGGGTAGAAACATTATGAGTTGGGATTATGGTTCATTGTTTAGCTAGCTAGCTGCATCATCTTAACAACAGAGTTCCGCTATGCAAGTACCTATTTCAATGGTACGTTTATGATGTCACTGTGACAACTGTAGATAGACGTAGCTGGTAAATTTGTCTTTGGCTATCTACTCCGATTTCAGAGCACTCTCATCTCAACGTGCCAGTGTGTAGAATAACTGACGAATTTACAAACACTCAACACCCATTGAATATGACCGGCGTTATTAGACGTTGGCAACAAAAAAAAGCGGGATTAAATTGTTGCCAGCAGCACAGTTTCAGTCACCAACGCTCTGGATAACATAAACACAGCCTAACCAGCTCTGCTTTGGCGAGTAAAATGGTCAGAGTGAGGTGTTCTCTCATTTGTGTCTGGAAGTAGCTAGCAAGCCAGCCAACGTTAGCCAGTTAGGTTGGGTGCTTGTCTGCTGTTCCTAGGTCAGATCAACGCTACTCCTCAGCCAGAGCGCCCAGCGTGTGCTCCGAGAACGAAACACTCTGAATTTACGAACGGCCAATCTGACAACGCTCTGAGTTTACGAATGCCCAGAGCGCACTCTGGCACTCCAGATTAAATTGATGAACACACCCGTAGTATGTGACAGCCTTTAGTCTTGATTGGTTGTTTAACACATGACCTCACATGTGAATCCTTAAAGACATTGGTGGGGCTAAAGCTTTAGAGGGCGTGAACGATGCTGAATGGGGGTGTAGACAAAGAAGAGCTCTCCAGTAGGTGTACCAAAACATTCAACGGCCATTTTCTCAAAAGTGAGGTTACAAGTTTATCAACTTTCAAAGCAGAATTACTTTCCCATTGTTCCTCAACTGTAGTGTATGATATACCATTTTCTATCTCTGAGTCTCTACTTTTATCCAATGTAAAAAACACCGTTTCTAATATTGATACATAAGACCGAATCGAGCCGGTCTGTCACAACTGTGTCAAGTGCAGACCAGCAAATATTCTTAACATCAACAACATAGGAATCACTACAGAACGTATTGTATGACCTGTTATACACCACATCAGGACGAGCCTTTGGAACTTTGGTTTTCCTAGATATGGCTACCATATTGTGATCACTACATCTGATGGATTTGGATACTGCCTTTAAAGCATATTTCTGCAGCATTAGTAAAGATGTGATCAATTCATATTGATGATTTCATTCCTGTGCTGTTTGTAAATACCCTGGTAGGTTGACTGATAACCTGAATCAGGTTCCAGGCACTGGTTACAGTTTGAAGGTTTTTCTTGAGTGGGCAACTTGATTAAAGCCAGTCAATACTTAAAATCACCCAGAAAATATACCTCTCTGTTGATATGATATACATGATCAAGCATTTCACACATATTATCCAGATACCAACTGTTAGCACGTGGTGGTCTATAGAAACTTCCCACCAGAATAGGCTTTAGGTGAGGCAGTCGGTTAGTCAATGATAAGTTCTCTCCAGTATTGGGGGAAACAGAGCAAGGCTGATCCCCGGTCGCCATTACCTTTGGCTGGGATTCATTCCGTAGGACTGTTTCACCACTTTCATGGAGATCACGTTAGCTATAAATACTGCAGTCGTTGGCACATTTTGGAAATGAACCTTTAAAATGTCCAGCACGTTTCAACTCGGCCTTTGGATTGAATCATGGCCCTCCGTCTCGTCGCCTTTGATGTGTTTTTTTTGTCTGCTCTTGTTTTCAACATCTCCTGTAGGGTAAAACTGCCCCTCTCTGACCACCACAGTGGTATTTGTGTTGTGTTGTGTAATTATTTGTATAGAGAGCTTGTCTTCAGGGATGTTATAACATTAGATTGCTTTTCTGAAAGAATAATTTAACCAGGGTGGCTCTAGTGGGTTTTCTCCTCAGTCCTTCGCTTCTCTCTGAAATTATAGAATGTAGTTACAAAGATCATTTAGACACACACACACACACACACACACACACACACACACACACACACACACACACACACACACACACACACACACACACACACACACAAAACACACACACACACACACACACACACAAAACACACACACACACACACACACACAAAACACACACACACACACACACACACACACACACACACACACACACACACACACACAAAACACACACACAGAAACACACACACACACACACACACACACAAAACACACACACACACGCACACAGAAACACACACACACACACGCACACAGAAACACACACACAAAACACACACACAAACACAGGCGATTGTTTTTGTAATCACCCATAGGTCTTCTTTAATTAAAAAAAAGAAAAAGAAAAGCAATTTAAGGAAAGCTGGAGTGATGGAGAAAATCAACACCGGTCCCTGTGGTCTGTAAATGAGAAACACAGGGGGGACATACTTGCGAACATTAGAAAAAGTTTAAGTTCAAGGTTAAGTTTAAGTTCGAGATTAAGTTTAAGTTCGAGATTAAGTTTAAACATCAGCTAATTAAAATGGTTGTCGTAGTATGACGTGACAGAATGCTACATTGTCGCTGGTCTCATCAGCTATACTGGCATACGTTAGCCCTATGCTAATCTAGGATATAATGCTACATTGTATCTGGTTCCATCAGATATACTGGCATACGTTAGCCCTATTCTAATCTAGGATAGAATGCTACATTGTATCTGGTTCCATCAGATATACTGGCACATGTTAGCCCTATGCTAACCTCACCAGCTGGCAGTGATTATTTCCTATAACAAATTCCTTGTCAGCCTATCACAGTTCTTAAACATTTTCTAAAGATACATTTTAAATCGATTTTTCTCTCAGAGTATATCTTGCTTTTCTCAGAGTATATCTTGTGTTTCTCAGAGTATATCTTGTTTCTCTCTCAGAGTATATCTTGCTTTTCTCAGAGTATATCTTGTTTTTCTCAGAGTATATCTTGTTTTTCTCAGAGTATATCTTGTTTTTCTCTCTTGTGTTTCTCTCAGAGTATATCTTGTTTTTCTCTCAGAGTATATCTTGTTTTTCTCAGAGTATATCTTGCTTTTCTCTCAGAGTATATCTTGCTTTTTCTCTCAGAGTATATCTTGCTTTTCTCTCAGAGTATATCTTGCTTTTCTCTCTAGACTTTGACTAATCTGCCCTGGACTCTTTGTGTACCTCCCACCCAATCTTTGGGCCACCCAAGAGGAAATGCCTACGGAAAATAGACAGAAGAGTGGGCGTCCCGATGAGACTAAAACGAAGAGAAAACCGGTCACCACTTCCATCCATTCTATTGGCCAACGTACAGCCGCTATAAAATAATAATAATGGATGCCCTCCGATCGTTGATTTGCTAGCAGTGGGACTCTCGTAACTTAAAATATTCTCTGTTGTTCTGAGACAACGCTTAAGGACAAGATACCCCCAGGGCTATCCAGCTCGATGGATTCTCCAGTCACTGAGCAGACAGGACACTGCGTTCAGATACATCCAAAGAGGGAGGAGTCTCTTCGTCAACAACAAATGGCAGACTATATTGCAGTGGAAGTCTAAACCTATTGTTACCCGTCTTGGAATACCTGATGGTCAAATGCCGACCCTACTAACTCTCGAAAGAGTTGATCTGTTATCGTGACTGCTGTATATATTCCACCTCAGGACCACAAAAAACAAGCTGGCACTTAGCAAACTGTACGAGGCTATAAACAAGCAGGAAACCATGAACCCTGTCGAGGTGACTAGTATGGCCCACCTTCCAGACGGTCCTACTAGGTTCACTGACGCGGAGGTCGCCTTTTGCCTGTGGATCGTCTCTTGACCACACAGGGCTGGTCAACTCGTACCATGCGCTGGAAAATCCGTGTGGTATGAGCCTCTTTCCCCGGTAAGGGAGACCTCCCTGTCTTCCTACTCTAAGCTGAGTTAGCAGTGAAGTCCTCCACTTTATCAACCCCTCTCGGGCTATCTCTGCTTGCCACAGAGGTTAGCTCACTCCTTCCTACTGTTAACACTTCACGGGTAGTTTGTGACACGGTATACAGCGCGTCAGCGGGGGCTATTTTTTGTGTACAACCCCAACGAGCAATCGAACATTTATTTAGAGTTTTGCTATGCAATATTTTAACATGGCAGCAGCTAATGAGGATCCATCATAAATACAAAATACGAAATACAAATACGTTTCGGACACTCCTGCTAGCTGCTGGTCCTCCCTTTCTAATTGAACGGACAACACCCTCACGGGTGTGTCACTATTACAGTTGCACCATCGAGAGCATCCTGACTAGTTGCATAACTGTCTGATATGGCAACTGTTCCGCCTTTGACCGGCGAGCTCCAAGCCATCCAGGACGTTCATGCCAGGTGGTGTCTGAAACAAAGGCCGGTAAAATCACCAAAGACTCCAGACACCTGAGTTCTCCAAGGTCCCGTCTGGCAGGCGTTTTCGGTGCATCAAGGGTCAGTCCAACAGACTCCTAAACCATTTCTAGCCCCTGGCAATCGTATGGCTAATAACTCCTGCTTTCCTTCTTCCATAGACTAACCACACTGCCTACCCACTTCTAGCCCATTCAGGTCTCTAACCACACTGCCTACCCACTTCTATTCCATTCAGGTCTCTACCCACACTGCCTACCCACTTCTATTCCATTCAGGTCTCTACCCGCACTGCCTACCCACTTCTAGCCCATTCAGGTCTCTACCCACACTGCCTATCCACTTCTATTCCATTCAGGTCTCTACCCACACTGCCTATCCACTTCTAGCCCATTCAGGTCTCTACCCACACTGCCTACCCACTTCTATTCCATTCAGGTCTCTACCCGCACTGCCTACCCACTTCTAGCCCATTCAGGTCTCTACCCGCACTGCCTATCCACTTCTAGCCCATTCAGGTCTCTACCCGCACTGCCTACCCACTTCTATTCCATTCAGGTCTCTACCCACACTGCCTACCCACTTCTAGCCCAATCAGGTCTCTACCCACACTGCCTATCCACTTCTAGCCCATTCAGGTCTCTACCCGCACTGCCTACCCACTTCTAGCCCATTCAGGTCTCTACCCACACTGCCTACCCACTTCTAGCCCAATCAGGTCTCTACCCACACTGCCTATCCACTTCTAGCCCATTCAGGTCCCTACCCACACTGCCTATCCACTTCTAGCCCATTCAGGTCTCTACCCACACTGCCTATCCACTTCTAGCCCATTCAGGTCCCTACCCACACTGCCTATCCACTTCTAGCCCATTCAGGTCTCTACCCACACTGCCTACCCACTTCTATTCCATTCAGGTCTACCCACACTGCCTATCCACTTCTATTCCATTCAGGTCTCTACCCACACTGCCTATCCACTTCTAGCCCATTCAGGTCTCTACCCACACTGCCTACCCACTTCTATTCCATTCAGGTCTCTACCCACACTGCCTATCCACTTCTAGCCCATTCAGGTCTCTACCCACACTGCCTACCCACTTCTATTCCATTCAGGTCTCTACCCACACTGCCTATCCACTTCTAGCCCATTCAGGTCCCTACCCACACTGCCTATCCACTTCTAGCCCATTCAGGTCCCTACCCACACTGCCTATCCACTTCTAGCCCATTCAGGTCTCTACCCACACTGCCTACCCACTTCTATTCCATTCAGGTCTCTACCCACACTGCCTATCCACTTCTATTCCATTCAGGTCTCTACCCACACTGCCTATCCACTTCTATTCCATTCAGGTCTCTACCCACACTGCCTATCCACTTCTAGCCCATTCAGGTCTCTACCCACACTGCCTATCCACTTCTAGCCCATTCAGGTCTCTACCCGCGCTGTCGCACACACACCCTTTTACACCTATGCTGCTGCTATATGGATTAGACTACCTCTACCGCTGCTGTTCATTGATCATTGATTTCCATTATCATTAGTACTTATCCTGGTCAGGATTACTCCTGTTTACATGTATATATTATCATTCGTTTTCATATATTCCTGCTTCCAGGCACTTTTCAGCCCAGTTTACATGTAAATTAGTATTTATCCTACTACCAGTCACTTCTTATGTATGTACCTACCTCAACCAATCCAGTACCCCTGCATATTGAAACTTTGGTACTGGCACTGATCTGGTATATATACAGTGGGGAGAACAAGTATTTGATACACTGCATATTTTGCAGGTTTTCCTACTTACAAAGCAGGTAGAGGTCTGTAATTTTTTATCTTAGGTACACTTCAACTGTGAGAGACGGAATCTAAAACAAAAATCCCGAAAATCATATTGTATGATTTTTAATTAATTCATTTGCATTTTATTGCATGACATAAGTATTATGAGGCATGTCTTACCTTGCTTCAAAGTAGCCTATAGACAAAATCTAAAATCACAATCCTAGTCATATTACCAACCCGTGTGACTTAATTGCCTCTTTTCAAAAATGAATCTTGAGTTTACAATTGGCTCATTCATCCCCCTCCTCTCCCCTGTAACTATTCCCCAGGTCGTTGCTGCAAATGAGAACGTGTTCTCAGTCAACTTACCTGGTAAAATAACGGTAAAATAAAATTAAAATAAATAAAATAAATAAAATCTAATGTCTCACGAAATCACTGACACGTGTTATTGTTTTCCCACTAATTGCAATATGGAACGAACGTTTGTGCGTAACCCACTACCTTCAGCCCACTATCTTGTGCCCACTACCTTGTGCCCACTACCTTGTGCCCACTACCTTGAGCCCACTACCTTGTGCCCACTACCTTGAGCCCACTACCTTGTGCCCACTACCTTGTGCCCACTACCTTGTGCCCACTACCTTGTGCCCACTACCTTGTGCCCAATACCTTGTGCCCACTACACTACCTTGTGCCCACTACACTACCTTGTGCCCACTACCTTGTGCCCACTACCTTGTGCCCACTACACTTGTTGTGCCCACTACACTATCTAGTGCCCTTGTGCCCACTATCTAGTGCCCTCTACATTGTGCCCACTACCTTGTGCCCACTACCTTGTGCCCACTACCTTGTGCCCACTACCTTGTGCCCACTACCTTGTGCCCACTACCTTCAGCCCACTACCTTGTGCCCACTACCTTGTGCCCACTACCTTGTGCCCACTACCTTGTGCCCACTACCTTGAGCCCACTACCTTGTGCCCACTACATTGTGCCCACTACCTTGTGCCCACTACCTTGAGCCCACTACCTTGTGCCCACTACCTTGTGCCCACTACCTTGTGCCCACTATCTTGTGCCCACTATCTTGTGCCCACTACCTTGTGCCCACTACACTACCTTGTGCCCACTACACTACATTGTGCCCACTACACTACATTGTGCCCACTACCTTGTGCCCACTACATTGTGCCCACTACACTACCTTGTGCCCACTACATTGTGCCCACTATCTTGTGGCCACTATCTTGTGCCCACTACACTACCTTGAGCCCACTACCTTGTGCCCACTACCTTGAGCCCACTACCTTGTGCCCACTACCTTCTGCCCACTACCTTGTGCCCACTACCTTGTGCCCACTACCTTGTGCCCACTACACTACATTGTGCCCACTACACTACCTTGTGCCCACTACATTGTGCCCACTACCTTGTAACCACTACATTGTGCCCACTACCTTGTGCCCACTACATTGTGCCCACTACATTGTGCCCACTACCTTGTGCCCACTACCTTGTGCCCACTACATTGTGCCCACTACCTTGTGCCCACTACACTACATTGTGCCCACTACACTACATTGTGCCCACTACACTACCTTGTGCCCACTACACTACCTTGTGCCCACTACACTACCTTGTGCCCACTACATTGTGCCCACTACACTACCTTGTGCCCACTACATTGTGCCCACTACACTACCTTGTGCCCACTACACTACATTGTGCCCACTACACTACCTTGTGCCCACTACACTACCTTGTGCCCACTACATTGTGCCCACTACACTACCTTGTGCCCACTACACTACATTGTGCCCACTACACTACATTGTGCCCACTACACTACCTTGTGCCCACTACACTACCTTGAGCCCACTACACTACATTGTGCCCACTACACTACCTTGTGCCCACTACACTACCTTGTGCCCACTACACTACCTTGTGCCCACTACCTTGTGCCCACTACCTTGTGCCCACTACACTACCTTGTGCCCACTACACTACCTTGTGCCCACTACATTGTGCCAACTACACTACCTTGTGCCCACTACACTACATTGTGCCCACTACACTACCTTGTGCCCACTACACTACCTTGTGCCCACTACACTACCTTGTGCCCACTACACTACCTTGTGCCCACTACACTACATTGTGCCCACTACACTACATTGTGCCCACTACACTACCTTGTGCCCACTACCTTGTGCCCACTACACTACATTGTGCCCACTACACTACCTTGTGCCCACTACACTACCTTGTGCCCACTACACTACCTTGTGCCCACTACACTACCTTGTGCCCACTACACTACATTGTGCCCACTACACTACATTGTGCCCACTACACTACCTTGTGCCCACTACCTTGTGCCCACTACACTACATTGTGCCCACTACACTACATTGTGCCCACTACACTACATTGTGCCCACTACCTTGTGCCCACTACACTACATTGTGCCCACTACACTACCTTGTGCCCACTACCTTGTGCCCACTACACTACATTGTGCCCACTACACTACCTTGTGCCCACTACACTACCTTGTGCCCACTACACTACCTTGTGCCCACTACCTTGTGCCCACTACCTTGTGCCCACTACACTACCTTGTGCCCACTACACTACCTTGTGCCCACTACACTACCTTGTGCCCACTACACTACCTTGTGCCCACTACACTACATTGTGCCCACTACACTACATTGTGCCCACTACACTACCTTGTGCCCACTACCTTGTGCCCACTACACTACATTGTGCCCACTACACTACCTTGTGCCCACTACACTACCTTGTGCCCACTACACTACCTTGTGCCCACTACACTACCTTGTGCCCACTACACTACATTGTGCCCACTACACTACATTGTGCCCACTACACTACCTTGTGCCCACTACCTTGTGCCCACTACACTACATTGTGCCCACTACACTACATTGTGCCCACTACACTACATTGTGCCCACTACCTTGTGCCCACTACACTACATTGTGCCCACTACACTACCTTGTGCCCACTACCTTGTGCCCACTACACTACATTGTGCCCACTACACTACCTTGTGCCCACTACACTACATTGTGCCCACTACACTACATTGTGCCCACTACACTACATTGTGCCCACTACACTACATTGTGCCCACTACACTACATTGTGCCCACTACACTACCTTGTGCCCACTACCTTGTGCCCACTACACTACCTTGTGCCCACTACCTTGTGCCCACTACCTTGTGCCCACTACACTACCTTGTGCCCACTACACTACCTTGTGCCCACTACACTACATTGTGCCCACTACACTACCTTGTGCCCACTACACTACATTGTGCCCACTACACTACCTTGTGCCCACTACATTGTGCCCACTACACTACCTTGTGCCCACTACATTGTGCCCACTACACTACCTTGTGCCCACTACACTACATTGTGCCCACTACACTACATTGTGCCCACTACACTACCTTGTGCCCACTACACTACCTTGTGCCCACTACCTTGTGCCCACTACACTACCTTGTGCCCACTACACTACCTTGTGCCCACTACATTGTGCCCACTACACTACCTTGTGCCCACTACCTTGTGCCCACTACCTTGTGCCCACTACATTGTGCCCACTACACTACCTTGTGCAAACTACATTGTGCCCACTACACTACCTTGTGCCCACTACACTACCTTGTGCCCACTACACTACCTTGTGCCCACTACATTGTGCCCACTACACTACCTTGTGCCCACTACACTACCTTGTGCCCACTACCTTGTGCCCACTACACTACCTTGTGCCCACTACATTGTGCCCACTACACTACCTTGTGCCCACTACACTACCTTGTGCCCACTACATTTTGCCCACTACACTACCTTGTGCCCACTACATTGTGCCCACTACACCACCTTGTGCCCACTACACTACCTTGTGCCCACTACATTGTGCCCACTACACTACATTGTGCCCACTACACTACCTTGTGCCCACTACATTGTGCCCACTACACTACCTTGTGCCCACTACCTTGAGCCCACTACATTGTGCCCACTACACTACCTTGTGCCCACTACCTTGTGCCCACTACATTGTGCCCACTACACTACCTTGTGCCCACTACCTTGTGCCCACTACACTACATTGTGCCCACTACACTACCTTGTGCCCACTACACTACATTGTGCCCACTACACTACATTGTGCCCACTACACTACATTGTGCCCACTACACTACATTGTGCCCACTACACTACATTGTGCCCACTACACTACATTGTGCCCACTACACTACCTTGTGCCCACTACATTGTGCCCACTACACTACATTGTGCCCACTACACTACCTTGTGCCCACTACATTGTGCCCACTACACTACCTTGTGCCCACTACACTACCTTGTGCCCACTACATTGTGCCCACTACACTACCTTGTGCCCACTACACTACCTTGTGCCCACTACACTACCTTGTGCCCACTACATTGTGCCCACTACACTACCTTGTGCCCACTACACTACCTTGTGCCCACTACATTGTGCCCACTACACTACCTTGTGCCCACTACACTACCTTGTGCCCACTACATTGTGCCCACTACCTTGAGCCCACTACCTTGTGCCCACTACCTTGTGCCCACTACCTTGTGCCCACTACACTACATTGTGCCCACTACACTACATTGTTCCCACTACACTACATTGTGCCCACTACACTACATTGTGCCCACTACATTGTGCCCACTACACTACATTGTGCCCACTACCTTGTGCCCACTACATTGTGCCCACTACACTACATTGTGCCCACTACACTACATTGTGCCCACTACACTACCTTGTGCCCACTACATTGTGCCCACTACACTACCTTGTGCCCACTACATTGTGCCCACTACACTACATTGTTCCCACTACACTACATTGTGCCCACTACACTACATTGTGCCCACTACACTACATTGTGCCCACTACACTACATTGTGCCCACTACCTTGAGCCCACTACCTTGTGCCCACTACATTGTGCCCACTACCTTGAGCCCACTACCTTGTGCCCACTACCTTGTGCCCACTACCTTGTGCCCACTACCTTGTGCCCACTACACTACATTGTGCCCACTATCTTGTGCCCACTACATTGTGCCCACTACACTACCTTGTGCCCACTACATTGTGCCCACTACCTTGAGCCCACTACCTTGTGCCCACTACCTTGTGCCCACTACCTTGTGCCCACTACCTTGAGCCCACTACCTTGTGCCCACTACCTTGTGCCCACTACATTGTGCCCACTACACTACATTGTGCCCACTATCTTGTGCCCACTACATTGTGCCCACTACACTACCTTGTGCCCACTACATTGTGCCCACTACATTGTGCCCACTACACTACCTTGTGCCCACTACACTACCTTGAGCCCACTACATTGTGCCCACTACACTACCTTGTGCCCACTACATTGTGCCCACTACCTTGAGCCCACTACATTGTGCCCACTACCTTGAGCCCACTACATTGTGCCCACTACCTTGAGCCCACTACCTTGTGCCCACTACCTTGTGCCCACTACATTGTGCCCACTACCTTGTGCCCACTACCTTGTGCCCACTACACTACATTGTGCCCACTACATTGTGCCCACTACACTACATTGTGCCCACTATCTTGTGCCCACTACATTGTGCCCACTACACTACCTTGTGCCCACTACATTGTGCCCACTACATTGTGCCCACTACACTACCTTGTGCCCACTACACTACCTTGTGCCCACTACACTACCTTGTGCCCACTACATTGTGCCCACTACACTACCTTGTGCCCACTACACTACCTTGTGCCCACTACATTGTGCCCACTACACTACCTTGTGCCCACTACACTACCTTGTGCCCACTACATTGTGCCCACTACCTTGAGCCCACTACCTTGTGCCCACTACCTTGTGCCCACTACCTTGTGCCCACTACACTACATTGTGCCCACTACACTACATTGTTCCCACTACACTACATTGTGCCCACTACACTACATTGTGCCCACTACATTGTGCCCACTACACTACATTGTGCCCACTACCTTGTGCCCACTACATTGTGCCCACTACACTACATTGTGCCCACTACACTACATTGTGCCCACTACACTACCTTGTGCCCACTACATTGTGCCCACTACACTACCTTGTGCCCACTACATTGTGCCCACTACACTACATTGTTCCCACTACACTACATTGTGCCCACTACACTACATTGTGCCCACTACACTACATTGTGCCCACTACACTACATTGTGCCCACTACCTTGAGCCCACTACCTTGTGCCCACTACATTGTGCCCACTACCTTGAGCCCACTACCTTGTGCCCACTACCTTGTGCCCACTACCTTGTGCCCACTACCTTGTGCCCACTACACTACATTGTGCCCACTATCTTGTGCCCACTACATTGTGCCCACTACACTACCTTGTGCCCACTACATTGTGCCCACTACCTTGAGCCCACTACCTTGTGCCCACTACCTTGTGCCCACTACCTTGTGCCCACTACCTTGAGCCCACTACCTTGTGCCCACTACCTTGTGCCCACTACATTGTGCCCACTACACTACATTGTGCCCACTATCTTGTGCCCACTACATTGTGCCCACTACACTACCTTGTGCCCACTACATTGTGCCCACTACATTGTGCCCACTACACTACCTTGTGCCCACTACACTACCTTGAGCCCACTACATTGTGCCCACTACACTACCTTGTGCCCACTACATTGTGCCCACTACCTTGAGCCCACTACATTGTGCCCACTACCTTGAGCCCACTACATTGTGCCCACTACCTTGAGCCCACTACCTTGTGCCCACTACCTTGTGCCCACTACATTGTGCCCACTACCTTGTGCCCACTACCTTGTGCCCACTACACTACATTGTGCCCACTATCTTGTGCCCACTACCTTGTGCCCACTATCTTGTGCCCACTATCTTGTGCCCACTACCTTGTGCCCACTACACTACCTTGTGCCCACTACACTACATTGTGCCCACTACACTACATTGTGCCCACTACCTTGTGCCCACTACATTGTGCCCACTACACTACCTTGTGCCCACTACATTGTGCCCACTATCTTGTGCCCACTACCTTGTGCCCACTACCTTGTGCCCACTACACTACATTGTGCCCACTACACTACCTTGTGCCCACTACATTGTGCCCACTACCTTGTGCCCACTACATTGTGCCCACTACCTTGTGCCCACTACATTGTGCCCACTACATTGTGCCCACTACCTTGTGCCCACTACCTTGTGCCCACTACATTGTGCCCACTACACTACATTGTGCCCACTACACTACATTGTGCCCACTACACTACCTTGTGCCCACTACCTTGTGCCCACTACCTTGTGCCCACTACATTGTGCCCACTACGTTGTGCCCACTACCTTGTGCCCACTACATTGTGCCCACTACCTTGTGCCCACTACCTTGTGCCCACTACATTGTGCCCACTACCTTGTGCCCACTACACTACATTGTGCCCACTACACTACATTGTGCCCACTACACTACATTGTGCCCACTACACTACCTTGTGCCCACTACACTACATTGTGCCCACTACACTACCTTGTGCCCACTACATTGTGCCCACTACACTACCTTGTGCCCACTACACTACATTGTGCCCACTACACTACCTTGTGCCCACTACACTACATTGTGCCCACTACACTACCTTGTGCCCACTACATTGTGCCCACTACACTACCTTGTGCCCACTACCTTGTGCCCACTACACTACCTTGTGCCCACTACACTACCTTGTGCCCACTACCTTGTGCCCACTACACTACCTTGTGCCCACTACACTACCTTGTGCCCACTACACTACCTTGTGCCCACTACACTACATTGTGCCCACTACACTACATTGTGCCCACTACACTACCTTGTGCCCACTACACTACCTTGTGCCCACTACCTTGTGCCCACTACACTACCTTGTGCCCACTACACTACCTTGTGCCCACTACCTTGTGCCCACTACACTACCTTGTGCCCACTACACTACCTTGTGCCCACTACACTACCTTGTGCCCACTACATTGTGCCCACTACACTACCTTGTGCCCACTACACTACCTTGTGCCCACTACACTACCTTGTGCCCACTACACTACATTGTGCCCACTACACTACATTGTGCCCACTACACTACCTTGTGCCCACTACACTACCTTGTGCCCACTACCTTGTGCCCACTACACTACCTTGTGCCCACTACACTACCTTGTGCCCACTACATTGTGCCCACTACACTACCTTGTGCCCACTACATTGTGCCCACTACACTACCTTGTGCCCACTACCTTGTGCCCACTACATTGTGCCCACTACACTACCTTGTGCAAACTACATTGTGCCCACTACACTACCTTGTGCCCACTACAATACCTTGTGCCCACTACACTACCTTGTGCCCACTACATTGTGCCCACTACACTACCTTGTGCCCACTACCTTGTGCCCACTACACTACATTGTGCCCACTACACTACCTTGTGCCCACTACCTTGTGCCCACTACCTTGTGCCCACTACACTACCTTGTGCCCACTACACTACCTTGTGCCCACTACATTGTGCCCACTACACTACCTTGTGCCCACTACACTACATTGTGCCCACTACACTACCTTGTGCCCACTACACTACATTGTGCCCACTACACTACCTTGTGCCCACTACATTGTGCCCACTACACTACCTTGTGCCCACTACCTTGTGCCCACTACACTACCTTGTGCCCACTACACTACCTTGTGCCCACTACATTGTGCCCACTACACTACCTTGTGCCCACTACACTACCTTGTGCCCACTACACTACCTTGTGCCCACTACACTACATTGTGCCCACTACACTACATTGTGCCCACTACACTACCTTGTGCCCACTACACTACCTTGTGCCCACTACCTTGTGCCCACTACACTACCTTGTGCCCACTACATTGTGCCCACTACACTACCTTGTGCCCACTACATTGTGCCCACTACACTACCTTGTGCCCACTATCTTGTGCCCACTTCATTGTGCCCACTACACTACCTTGTGCCCACTACACTTCATTGTGCCCACTACACTACCTTGTGCCCACTACACTACCTTGTGCCCACTACCTTGTGCCCACTACACTACCTTGTGCCCACTACACTACCTTGTGCCCACTACATTGTGCCCACTACACTACCTTGTGCCCACTACACTACCTTGTGCCCACTACATTGTGCCCACTACACTACCTTGTGCAAACTACATTGTGCCCACTACACTACCTTGTGCCCACTACACTACCTTGTGCCCACTACACTACCTTGTGCCCACTACATTGTGCCCACTACACTACCTTGTGCCCACTACACTACCTTGTGCCCACTACCTTGTGCCCACTACACTACCTTGTGCCCACTACATTGTGCCCACTACACTACCTTGTGCCCACTACACTACATTGTGCCCACTACACTACCTTGTGCCCACTACACTACCTTGTGCCCACTACATTGTGCCCACTACACTACCTTGTGCCCACTACCTTGTGCCCACTACACTACATTGTGCCCACTACACTACCTTGTGCCCACTACCTTGTGCCCACTACACTACATTGTGCCCACTACACTACATTGTGCCCACTACACTACATTGTGCCCACTACACTACATTGTGCCCACTACACTACATTGTGCCCACTACACCACATTGTGCCCACTACACTACCTTGTGCCCACTACATTGTGCCCACTACACTACATTGTGCCCACTACACTACCTTGTGCCCACTACATTGTGCCCACTACACTACCTTGTGCCCACTACACTACCTTGTGCCCACTACATTGTGCCCACTACACTACCTTGTGCCCACTACACTACCTTGTGCCCACTACACTTCATTGTGCCCACTACACTACATTGTGCCCACTACATTGTGCCCACTACCTTGTGCCCACTACCTTGTGCCCACTACATTGTGCCCACTACATTGTGCCCACTACCTTGTGCCCACTACACTACCTTGTGCCCACTACACTTCATTGTGCCCACTACACTACCTTGTGCCCACTACATTGTGCCCACTACCTTGTGCCCACTACCTTGTGCCCACTACATTGTGCCCACTACATTGTGCCCACTACCTTGTGCCCACTACCTTGTGCCCACTACACTACATTGTGCCCACTACCTTGAGCCCACTACATTGTGCCCACTACATTGTGCCCACTACCTTGAGCCCACTACCTTGTGCCCACTACCTTGTGCCCACTACCTTGTGCCCACTACACTACATTGTGCCCACTATCTTGTGCCCACTTCATTGTGCCCACTACACTACCTTGTGCCCACTACACTTCATTGTGCCCACTACACTACCTTGTGCCCACTACATTGTGCCCACTACCTTGTGCCCACTACCTTGTGCCCACTACATTACTCTAAGCTGAGTTAGCAGTGAAGTCCTCCACTTTATCAACCCCTCTCGGGCTATCTCTGCTTGCCACAGAGGTTAGCTCACTCCTTCCTACTGTTAACACTTCACGGGTAGTTTGTGACACGGTATACAGCGCGTCAGCGGGGGCTATTTTTTGTGTACAACCCCAACGAGCAATCGAACATTTATTTAGAGTTTTGCTATGCAATATTTTAACATGGCAGCAGCTAATGAGGATCCATCATAAATACAAAATACGAAATACAAATACGTTTCGGACACTCCTGCTAGCTGCTGGTCCTCCCTTTCTAATTGAACGGACAACACCCTCACGGGTGTGTCACTATTACAGTTGCACCATCGAGAGCATCCTGACTAGTTGCATAACTGTCTGATATGGCAACTGTTCCGCCTTTGACCGGCGAGCTCCAAGCCATCCAGGACGTTCATGCCAGGTGGTGTCTGAAACAAAGGCCGGTAAAATCACCAAAGACTCCAGACACCTGAGTTCTCCAAGGTCCCGTCTGGCAGGCGTTTTCGGTGCATCAAGGGTCAGTCCAACAGACTCCTAAACCATTTCTAGCCCCTGGCAATCGTATGGCTAATAACTCCTGCTTTCCTTCTTCCATAGACTAACCACACTGCCTACCCACTTCTAGCCCATTCAGGTCTCTAACCACACTGCCTACCCACTTCTATTCCATTCAGGTCTCTACCCACACTGCCTACCCACTTCTATTCCATTCAGGTCTCTACCCGCACTGCCTACCCACTTCTAGCCCATTCAGGTCTCTACCCACACTGCCTATCCACTTCTATTCCATTCAGGTCTCTACCCACACTGCCTATCCACTTCTAGCCCATTCAGGTCTCTACCCACACTGCCTATCCACTTCTATTCCATTCAGGTCTCTACCCACACTGCCTATCCACTTCTATTCCATTCAGGTCTCTACCCACACTGCCTATCCACTTCTAGCCCATTCAGGTCTCTACCCGCACTGCCTACCCACTTCTAGCCCATTCAGGTCTCTACCCGCACTGCCTATCCACTTCTAGCCCATTCAGGTCTCTACCCGCACTGCCTACCCACTTCTAGCCCATTCAGGTCTCTACCCGCACTGTCGCACACACACCCTTTTACACCTATGCTGCTGCTATATGGATTAGACTACCTCTACCGCTGCTGTTCATTGATCATTGGTTTCCATTATCATTAGTACTTATCCTGGTCAGGATTACTCCTGTTTACATGTATATATTATCATTCGTTTTCATATATTCCTGCTTCCAGGCACTTTTCAGCCCAGTTTACATGTAAATTAGTATTTATCCTACTACCAGTCACTTCTTATGTATGTACCTACCTCAACCAATCCAGTACCCCTGCATATTGAAACTTTGGTACTGGCACTGATCTGGTATATATACAGTGGGGAGAACAAGTATTTGATACACTGCATATTTTGCAGGTTTTCCTACTTACAAAGCAGGTAGAGGTCTGTCATTTTTTATCTTAGGTACACTTCAACTGTGAGAGACGGAATCTAAAACAAAAATCCCGAAAATCATATTGTATGATTTTTAATTAATTCATTTGCATTTTATTGCATGACATAAGTATTATGAGGCATGTCTTACCTTGCTTCAAAGTAGCCTATAGACAAAATCTAAAATCACAATCCTAGTCATATTACCAACCCGTGTGACTTAATTGCCTCTTTTCAAAAATGAATCTTGAGTTTACAATTGGCTCATTCATCCCCCTCCTCTCCCCTGTAACTATTCCCCAGGTCGTTGCTGCAAATGAGAACGTGTTCTCAGTCAACTTACCTGGTAAAATAACGGTAAAATAAAATTAAAATAAATAAAATAAATAAAATCGAATGTCTCACGAAATCACTGACACGTGTTATTGTTTTCCCACTAATTGCAATATGGAACGAACGTTTGTGCGTAACCCACTACCTTCAGCCCACTATCTTGTGCCCACTACCTTGTGCCCACTACCTTGTGCCCACTACCTTGAGCCCACTACCTTGAGCCCACTACCTTGTGCCCACTACCTTGAGCCCACTACCTTGTGCCCACTACCTTGTGCCCACTACCTTGTGCCCACTACCTTGTGCCCACTACCTTGTGCCCAATACCTTGTGCCCACTACACTACCTTGTGCCCACTACACTACCTTGTGCCCACTACCTTGTGCCCACTACCTTGTGCCCACTACACTTGTTGTGCCCACTACACTATCTAGTGCCCTTGTGCCCACTATCTAGTGCCCTCTACATTGTGCCCACTACCTTGTGCCCACTACCTTGTGCCCACTACCTTGTGCCCACTACCTTGTGCCCACTACCTTGTGCCCACTACCTTCAGCCCACTACCTTGTGCCCACTACCTTGTGCCCACTACCTTGTGCCCACTACCTTGTGCCCACTACCTTGAGCCCACTACCTTGTGCCCACTACATTGTGCCCACTACCTTGTGCCCACTACCTTGAGCCCACTACCTTGTGCCCACTACCTTGTGCCCACTACCTTGTGCCCACTATCTTGTGCCCACTATCTTGTGCCCACTACCTTGTGCCCACTACACTACCTTGTGCCCACTACACTACATTGTGCCCACTACACTACATTGTGCCCACTACCTTGTGCCCACTACATTGTGCCCACTACACTACCTTGTGCCCACTACATTGTGCCCACTATCTTGTGCCCACTATCTTGTGCCCACTACACTACCTTGAGCCCACTACCTTGTGCCCACTACCTTGAGCCCACTACCTTGTGCCCACTACCTTCTGCCCACTACCTTGTGCCCACTACCTTGTGCCCACTACCTTGTGCCCACTACACTACATTGTGCCCACTACACTACCTTGTGCCCACTACATTGTGCCCACTACCTTGTGCCCACTACATTGTGCCCACTACATTGTGCCCACTACCTTGTGCCCACTACCTTGTGCCCACTACATTGTGCCCACTACCTTGTGCCCACTACACTACATTGTGCCCACTACACTACATTGTGCCCACTACACTACCTTGTGCCCACTACACTACATTGTGCCCACTACACTACATTGTGCCCACTACACTACCTTGTGCCCACTACACTACCTTGTGCCCACTACACTACCTTGTGCCCACTACACTACCTTGTGCCCACTACACTACATTGTGCCCACTACACTACATTGTGCCCACTACACTACCTTGTGCCCACTACCTTGTGCCCACTACACTACATTGTGCCCACTACACTACCTTGTGCCCACTACACTACCTTGTGCCCACTACACTACCTTGTGCCCACTACACTACATTGTGCCCACTACACTACATTGTGCCCACTACACTACCTTGTGCCCACTACCTTGTGCCCACTACACTACATTGTGCCCACTACACTACATTGTGCCCACTACACTACATTGTGCCCACTACCTTGTGCCCACTACACTACATTGTGCCCACTACACTACCTTGTGCCCACTACCTTGTGCCCACTACACTACCTTGTGCCCACTACACTACATTGTGCCCACTACACTACATTGTGCCCACTACACTACCTTGTGCCCACTACCTTGTGCCCACTACACTACATTGTGCCCACTACACTACATTGTGCCCACTACACTACATTGTGCCCACTACCTTGTGCCCACTACACTACATTGTGCCCACTACACTACCTTGTGCCCACTACCTTGTGCCCACTACACTACATTGTGCCCACTACACTACCTTGTGCCCACTACACTACCTTGTGCCCACTACACTACCTTGTGCCCACTACCTTGTGCCCACTACCTTGTGCCCACTACACTACCTTGTGCCCACTACACTACCTTGTGCCCACTACACTACCTTGTGCCCACTACACTACCTTGTGCCCACTACACTACATTGTGCCCACTACACTACATTGTGCCCACTACACTACCTTGTGCCCACTACCTTGTGCCCACTACACTACATTGTGCCCACTACACTACCTTGTGCCCACTACACTACCTTGTGCCCACTACACTACCTTGTGCCCACTACACTACCTTGTGCCCACTACACTACATTGTGCCCACTACACTACATTGTGCCCACTACACTACCTTGTGCCCACTACCTTGTGCCCACTACACTACATTGTGCCCACTACACTACATTGTGCCCACTACACTACATTGTGCCCACTACCTTGTGCCCACTACACTACATTGTGCCCACTACACTACCTTCTGCCCACTACCTTGTGCCCACTACACTACATTGTGCCCACTACACTACCTTGTGCCCACTACACTACATTGTGCCCACTACACTACATTGTGCCCACTACACTACCTTGTGCCCACTACACTACCTTGTGCCCACTACACTACCTTGTGCCCACTACATTGTGCCCACTACACTACCTTGTGCCCACTACACTACCTTGTGCCCACTACATTGTGCCCACTACACTACCTTGTGCCCACTACACTACCTTGTGCCCACTACATTGTGCCCACTACCTTGAGCCCACTACCTTGTGCCCACTACCTTGTGCCCACTACCTTGTGCCCACTATCTTGTGCCCACTACCTTGTGCCCACTACCTTGTGCCCACTACACTACATTGTGCCCACTATCTTGTGCCCACTACCTTGTGCCCACTATCTTGTGCCCACTATCTTGTGCCCACTACCTTGTGCCCACTACACTACCTTGTGCCCACTACACTACATTGTGCCCACTACACTACATTGTGCCCACTACCTTGTGCCCACTACCTTGTGCCCACTACACTACATTGTGCCCACTACACTACATTGTGCCCACTACACTACATTGTGCCCACTACCTTGTGCCCACTACACTACATTGTGCCCACTACACTACCTTGTGCCCACTACCTTGTGCCCACTACACTACATTGTGCCCACTACACTACCTTGTGCCCACTACACTACCTTGTGCCCACTACACTACCTTGTGCCCACTACCTTGTGCCCACTACCTTGTGCCCACTACACTACCTTGTGCCCACTACACTACCTTGTGCCCACTACACTACCTTGTGCCCACTACACTACCTTGTGCCCACTACACTACATTGTGCCCACTACACTACCTTGTGCCCACTACACTACCTTGTGCCCACTACCTTGTGCCCACTACACTACATTGTGCCCACTACACTACCTTGTGCCCACTACACTACCTTGTGCCCACTACACTACCTTGTGCCCACTACACTACCTTGTGCCCACTACACTACATTGTGCCCACTACACTACATTGTGCCCACTACACTACCTTGTGCCCACTACCTTGTGCCCACTACACTACATTGTGCCCACTACACTACATTGTGCCCACTACACTACATTGTGCCCACTACCTTGTGCCCACTACACTACATTGTGCCCACTACACTACCTTGTGCCCACTACCTTGTGCCCACTACACTACATTGTGCCCACTACACTACCTTGTGCCCACTACACTACATTGTGCCCACTACACTACATTGTGCCCACTACACTACATTGTGCCCACTACACTACATTGTGCCCACTACACTACATTGTGTCCACTACACTACCTTGTGCCCACTACCTTGTGCCCACTACACTACCTTGTGCCCACTACCTTGTGCCCACTACCTTGTGCCCACTACACTACCTTGTGCCCACTACACTACCTTGTGCCCACTACACTACATTGTGCCCACTACACTACCTTGTGCCCACTACACTACATTGTGCCCACTACACTACCTTGTGCCCACTACATTGTGCCCACTACACTACCTTGTGCCCACTACATTGTGCCCACTACACTACCTTGTGCCCACTACACTACATTGTGCCCACTACACTACCTTGTGCCCACTACACTACATTGTGCCCACTACACTACCTTGTGCCCACTACATTGTGCCCACTACACTACCTTGTGCCCACTACCTTGTGCCCGCTACACTACCTTGTGCCCACTACACTACCTTGTGCCCACTACATTGTGCCCACTACACTACCTTGTGCCCACTACACTACCTTGTGCCCACTACACTACCTTGTGCCCACTACACTACATTGTGCCCACTACACTACATTGTGCCCACTACACTACCTTGTGCCCACTACACTACCTTGTGCCCACTACCTTGTGCCCACTACACTACCTTGTACCCACTACACTACCTTGTGCCCACTACATTGTGCCCACTACACTACCTTGTGCCCACTACATTGTGCCCACTACATTGTGCCCACTACACTACCTTGTGCAAACTACATTGTGCCCACTACACTACCTTGTGCCCACTACACTACCTTGTGCCCACTACACTACCTTGTGCCCACTACATTGTGCCCACTACACTACCTTGTGCCCACTACACTACCTTGTGCCCACTACCTTGTGCCCACTACACTACCTTGTGCCCACTACATTGTGCCCACTACACTACCTTGTGCCCACTACACTACCTTGTGCCCACTACATTGTGCCCACTACACTACCTTGTGCCCACTACATTGTGCCCACTACACCACCTTGTGCCCACTACACTACCTTGTGCCCACTACATTGTGCCCACTACACTACATTGTGCCCACTACACTACCTTGTGCCCACTACATTGTGCCCACTACACTACCTTGTGCCCACTACCTTGAGCCCACTACCTTGTGCCCACTACCTTGTGCCCACTACATTGTGCCCACTACACTACCTTGTGCCCACTACCTTGTGCCCACTACACTACATTGTGCCCACTACACTACCTTGTGCCCACTACACTACATTGTGCCCACTACACTACATTGTGCCCACTACACTACATTGTGCCCACTACACTACATTGTGCCCACTACACTACATTGTGCCCACTACACTACATTGTGCCCACTACACTACATTGTGCCCACTACACTACCTTGTGCCCACTACATTGTGCCCACTACACTACATTGTGCCCACTACACTACCTTGTGCCCACTACATTGTGCCCACTACACTACCTTGTGCCCACTACACTACCTTGTGCCCACTACATTGTGCCCACTACACTACCTTGTGCCCACTACACTACCTTGTGCCCACTACACTACCTTGTGCCCACTACATTGTGCCCACTACACTACCTTGTGCCCACTACACTACCTTGTGCCCACTACATTGTGCCCACTACACTACCTTGTGCCCACTACACTACCTTGTGCCCACTACATTGTGCCCACTACCTTGAGCCCACTACCTTGTGCCCACTACCTTGTGCCCACTACCTTGTGCCCACTATCTTGTGCCCACTACCTTGTGCCCACTACCTTGTGCCCACTACACTACATTGTGCCCACTATCTTGTGCCCACTACCTTGTGCCCACTATCTTGTGCCCACTATCTTGTGCCCACTACCTTCTGCCCACTACACTACCTTGTGCCCACTACACTACATTGTGCCCACTACACTACATTGTGCCCACTACCTTGTGCCCACTACATTGTGCCCACTACACTACCTTGTGCCCACTACATTGTGCCCACTATCTTGTGCCCACTACCTTGTGCCCACTACCTTGTGCCCACTACACTACATTGTGCCCACTACACTACCTTGTGCCCACTACATTGTGCCCACTACCTTGTGCCCACTACATTGTGCCCACTACCTTGTGCCCACTACATTGTGCCCACTACATTGTGCCCACTACCTTGTGCCCACTACCTTGTGCCCACTACCTTGTGCCCACTACATTGTGCCCACTACACTACATTGTGCCCACTACACTACATTGTGCCCACTACACTACCTTGTGCCCACTACCTTGTGCCCACTACCTTGTGCCCACTACATTGTGCCCACTACGTTGTGCCCACTACCTTGTGCCCACTACATTGTGCCCACTACACTACCTTGTGCCCACTACATTGTGCCCACTACACTACCTTGTGCCCACTACACTACATTGTGCCCACTACACTACCTTGTGCCCACTACACTACATTGTGCCCACTACACTACATTGTGCCCACTACACTACCTTGTGCCCACTACACTACCTTGTGCCCACTACCTTGTGCCCACTACACTACCTTGTGCCCACTACACTACCTTGTGCCCACTACATTGTGCCCACTACACTACCTTGTGCCCACTACATTGTGCCCACTACACTACCTTGTGCCCACTACCTTGTGCCCACTACATTGTGCCCACTACACTACCTTGTGCAAACTACATTGTGCCCACTACACTACCTTGTGCCCACTACACTACCTTGTGCCCACTACACTACCTTGTGCCCACTACCTTGTGCCCACTACACTACCTTGTGCCCACTACCTTGTGCCCACTACACTACATTGTGCCCACTACACTACCTTGTGCCCACTACCTTGTGCCCACTACCTTGTGCCCACTACACTACCTTGTGCCCACTACACTACCTTGTGCCCACTACATTGTGCCAACTACACTACCTTGTGCCCACTACACTACATTGTGCCCACTACACTACCTTGTGCCCACTACACTACCTTGTGCCCACTACACTACCTTGTGCCCACTACACTACCTTGTGCCCACTACACTACATTGTGCCCACTACACTACATTGTGCCCACTACACTACCTTGTGCCCACTACCTTGTGCCCACTACACTACATTGTGCCCACTACACTACCTTGTGCCCACTACACTACCTTGTGCCCACTACACTACATTGTGCCCACTACACTACATTGTGCCCACTACACTACCTTGTGCCCACTACCTTGTGCCCACTACACTACATTGTGCCCACTACACTACATTGTGCCCACTACACTACATTGTGCCCACTACCTTGTGCCCACTACACTACATTGTGCCCACTACACTACCTTGTGCCCACTACCTTGTGCCCACTACACTACATTGTGCCCACTACACTACCTTGTGCCCACTACACTACCTTGTGCCCACTACACTACCTTGTGCCCACTACCTTGTGCCCACTACCTTGTGCCCACTACACTACCTTGTGCCCACTACACTACCTTGTGCCCACTACACTACCTTGTGCCCACTACACTACATTGTGCCCACTACACTACCTTGTGCCCACTACATTGTGCCCACTACACTACCTTGTGCCCACTACCTTGTGCCCGCTACACTACCTTGTGCCCACTACACTACCTTGTGCCCACTACATTGTGCCCACTACACTACCTTGTGCCCACTACACTACCTTGTGCCCACTACACTACCTTGTGCCCACTACACTACATTGTGCCCACTACACTACATTGTGCCCACTACACTACCTTGTGCCCACTACACTACCTTGTGCCCACTACCTTGTGCCCACTACACTACCTTGTACCCACTACACTACCTTGTGCCCACTACATTGTGCCCACTACACTACCTTGTGCCCACTACATTGTGCCCACTACATTGTGCCCACTACACTACCTTGTGCAAACTACATTGTGCCCACTACACTACCTTGTGCCCACTACACTACCTTGTGCCCACTACACTACCTTGTGCCCACTACATTGTGCCCACTACACTACCTTGTGCCCACTACACTACCTTGTGCCCACTACCTTGTGCCCACTACACTACCTTGTGCCCACTACATTGTGCCCACTACACTACCTTGTGCCCACTACACTACCTTGTGCCCACTACATTGTGCCCACTACACTACCTTGTGCCCACTACATTGTGCCCACTACACCACCTTGTGCCCACTACACTACCTTGTGCCCACTACATTGTGCCCACTACACTACATTGTGCCCACTACACTACCTTGTGCCCACTACATTGTGCCCACTACACTACCTTGTGCCCACTACCTTGAGCCCACTACCTTGTGCCCACTACCTTGTGCCCACTACATTGTGCCCACTACACTACCTTGTGCCCACTACCTTGTGCCCACTACACTACATTGTGCCCACTACACTACCTTGTGCCCACTACACTACATTGTGCCCACTACACTACATTGTGCCCACTACACTACATTGTGCCCACTACACTACATTGTGCCCACTACACTACATTGTGCCCACTACACTACATTGTGCCCACTACACTACATTGTGCCCACTACACTACCTTGTGCCCACTACATTGTGCCCACTACACTACATTGTGCCCACTACACTACCTTGTGCCCACTACATTGTGCCCACTACACTACCTTGTGCCCACTACACTACCTTGTGCCCACTACATTGTGCCCACTACACTACCTTGTGCCCACTACACTACCTTGTGCCCACTACACTACCTTGTGCCCACTACATTGTGCCCACTACACTACCTTGTGCCCACTACACTACCTTGTGCCCACTACATTGTGCCCACTACACTACCTTGTGCCCACTACACTACCTTGTGCCCACTACATTGTGCCCACTACCTTGAGCCCACTACCTTGTGCCCACTACCTTGTGCCCACTACCTTGTGCCCACTATCTTGTGCCCACTACCTTGTGCCCACTACCTTGTGCCCACTACACTACATTGTGCCCACTATCTTGTGCCCACTACCTTGTGCCCACTATCTTGTGCCCACTATCTTGTGCCCACTACCTTCTGCCCACTACACTACCTTGTGCCCACTACACTACATTGTGCCCACTACACTACATTGTGCCCACTACCTTGTGCCCACTACATTGTGCCCACTACACTACCTTGTGCCCACTACATTGTGCCCACTATCTTGTGCCCACTACCTTGTGCCCACTACCTTGTGCCCACTACACTACATTGTGCCCACTACACTACCTTGTGCCCACTACATTGTGCCCACTACCTTGTGCCCACTACATTGTGCCCACTACCTTGTGCCCACTACATTGTGCCCACTACATTGTGCCCACTACCTTGTGCCCACTACCTTGTGCCCACTACCTTGTGCCCACTACATTGTGCCCACTACACTACATTGTGCCCACTACACTACATTGTGCCCACTACACTACCTTGTGCCCACTACCTTGTGCCCACTACCTTGTGCCCACTACATTGTGCCCACTACGTTGTGCCCACTACCTTGTGCCCACTACATTGTGCCCACTACACTACCTTGTGCCCACTACATTGTGCCCACTACACTACCTTGTGCCCACTACACTACATTGTGCCCACTACACTACCTTGTGCCCACTACACTACATTGTGCCCACTACACTACATTGTGCCCACTACACTACCTTGTGCCCACTACACTACCTTGTGCCCACTACCTTGTGCCCACTACACTACCTTGTGCCCACTACACTACCTTGTGCCCACTACATTGTGCCCACTACACTACCTTGTGCCCACTACATTGTGCCCACTACACTACCTTGTGCCCACTACCTTGTGCCCACTACATTGTGCCCACTACACTACCTTGTGCAAACTACATTGTGCCCACTACACTACCTTGTGCCCACTACACTACCTTGTGCCCACTACACTACCTTGTGCCCACTACCTTGTGCCCACTACACTACCTTGTGCCCACTACCTTGTGCCCACTACACTACATTGTGCCCACTACACTACCTTGTGCCCACTACCTTGTGCCCACTACCTTGTGCCCACTACACTACCTTGTGCCCACTACACTACCTTGTGCCCACTACATTGTGCCAACTACACTACCTTGTGCCCACTACACTACATTGTGCCCACTACACTACCTTGTGCCCACTACACTACCTTGTGCCCACTACACTACCTTGTGCCCACTACACTACCTTGTGCCCACTACACTACATTGTGCCCACTACACTACATTGTGCCCACTACACTACCTTGTGCCCACTACCTTGTGCCCACTACACTACATTGTGCCCACTACACTACCTTGTGCCCACTACACTACCTTGTGCCCACTACACTACATTGTGCCCACTACACTACATTGTGCCCACTACACTACCTTGTGCCCACTACCTTGTGCCCACTACACTACATTGTGCCCACTACACTACATTGTGCCCACTACACTACATTGTGCCCACTACCTTGTGCCCACTACACTACATTGTGCCCACTACACTACCTTGTGCCCACTACCTTGTGCCCACTACACTACATTGTGCCCACTACACTACCTTGTGCCCACTACACTACCTTGTGCCCACTACACTACCTTGTGCCCACTACCTTGTGCCCACTACCTTGTGCCCACTACACTACCTTGTGCCCACTACACTACCTTGTGCCCACTACACTACCTTGTGCCCACTACACTACCTTGTGCCCACTACACTACATTGTGCCCACTACACTACATTGTGCCCACTACACTACCTTGTGCCCACTACCTTGTGCCCACTACACTACATTGTGCCCACTACACTACCTTGTGCCCACTACACTACCTTGTGCCCACTACACTACCTTGTGCCCACTACACTACCTTGTGCCCACTACACTACATTGTGCCCACTACACTACATTGTGCCCACTACACTACCTTGTGCCCAGTACCTTGTGCCCACTACACTACATTGTGCCCACTACACTACATTGTGCCCACTACACTACATTGTGCCCACTACCTTGTGCCCACTACACTACATTGTGCCCACTACACTACCTTGTGCCCACTACACTACATTGTGCCCACTACACTACATTGTGCCCACTACACTACCTTGTGCCCAGTACCTTGTGCCCACTACACTACATTGTGCCCACTACACTACATTGTGCCCACTACACTACATTGTGCCCACTACCTTGTGCCCACTACACTACATTGTGCCCAGTACCTTGTGCCCACTACACTACATTGTGCCCACTACACTACCTTGTGCCCACTACACTACATTGTGCCCACTACACTACATTGTGCCCACTACACTACCTTGTGCCCAGTACCTTGTGCCCACTACACTACATTGTGCCCACTACCTTGTGCCCACTACCTTGTGCCCACTACACTACATTGTGCCCACTACACTACATTGTGCCCACTACACTACATTGTGCCCACTACCTTGTGCCCACTACACTACATTGTGCCCACTACACTACCTTGTGCCCACTACCTTGTGCCCACTACACTACATTGTGCCCACTACACTACCTTGTGCCCACTACACTACCTTGTGCCCACTACACTACCTTGTGCCCACTACCTTGTGCCCACTACCTTGTGCCCACTACACTACCTTGTGCCCACTACACTACCTTGTGCCCACTACACTACCTTGTGCCCACTACACTACCTTGTGCCCACTACACTACATTGTGCCCACTACACTACATTGTGCCCACTACACTACCTTGTGCCCACTACCTTGTGCCCACTACACTACCTTGTGCCCACTACACTACCTTGTGCCCACTACACTACATTGTGCCCACTACACTACATTGTGCCCACTACACTACCTTGTGCCCACTACCTTGTGCCCACTACACTACATTGTGCCCACTACACTACATTGTGCCCACTACACTACATTGTGCCCACTACCTTGTGCCCACTACACTACATTGTGCCCACTACACTACCTTGTGCCCACTACCTTGTGCCCACTACACTACATTGTGCCCACTACACTACCTTGTGCCCACTACACTACATTGTGCCCACTACACTACATTGTGCCCACTACACTACATTGTGCCCACTACACTACATTGTGCCCACTACACTACATTGTGTCCACTACACTACCTTGTGCCCACTACCTTGTGCCCACTACACTACCTTGTGCCCACTACCTTGTGCCCACTACCTTGTGCCCACTACACTACCTTGTGCCCACTACACTACCTTGTGCCCACTACACTACATTGTGCCCACTACACTACCTTGTGCCCACTACACTACATTGTGCCCACTACACTACCTTGTGCCCACTACATTGTGCCCACTACACTACCTTGTGCCCACTACATTGTGCCCACTACACTACCTTGTGCCCACTACACTACATTGTGCCCACTACACTACCTTGTGCCCACTACACTACATTGTGCCCACTACACTACCTTGTGCCCACTACATTGTGCCCACTACACTACCTTGTGCCCACTACCTTGTGCCCGCTACACTACCTTGTGCCCACTACACTACCTTGTGCCCACTACATTGTGCCCACTACACTACCTTGTGCCCACTACACTACCTTGTGCCCACTACACTACCTTGTGCCCACTACACTACATTGTGCCCACTACACTACATTGTGCCCACTACACTACCTTGTGCCCACTACACTACCTTGTGCCCACTACCTTGTGCCCACTACACTACCTTGTGCCCACTACACTACCTTGTGCCCACTACATTGTGCCCACTACACTACCTTGTGCCCACTACATTGTGCCCACTACATTGTGCCCACTACACTACCTTGTGCAAACTACATTGTGCCCACTACACTACCTTGTGCCCACTACACTACCTTGTGCCCACTACACTACCTTGTGCCCACTACATTGTGCCCACTACACTACCTTGTGCCCACTACACTACCTTGTGCCCACTACCTTGTGCTCACTACACTACCTTGTGCCCACTACATTGTGCCCACTACACTACCTTGTGCCCACTACACTACCTTGTGCCCACTACATTGTGCCCACTACACTACCTTGTGCCCACTACATTGTGCCCACTACACCACCTTGTGCCCACTACACTACCTTGTGCCCACTACATTGTGCCCACTACACTACATTGTGCCCACTACACTACCTTGTGCCCACTACATTGTGCCCACTACACTACCTTGTTCCCACTACCTTGAGCCCACTACCTTGTGCCCACTACCTTGTGCCCACTACATTGTGCCCACTACACTACCTTGTGCCCACTACCTTGTGCCCACTACACTACATTGTGCCCACTACACTACCTTGTGCCCACTACACTACATTGTGCCCACTACACTACATTGTGCCCACTACACTACATTGTGCCCACTACACTACATTGTGCCCACTACACTACATTGTGCCCACTACACTACATTGTGCCCACTACACTACATTGTGCCCACTACACTACCTTGTGCCCACTACATTGTGCCCACTACACTACATTGTGCCCACTACACTACCTTGTGCCCACTACATTGTGCCCACTACACTACCTTGTGCCCACTACACTACCTTGTGCCCACTACATTGTGCCCACTACACTACCTTGTGCCCACTACACTACCTTGTGCCCACTACACTACCTTGTGCCCACTACATTGTGCCCACTACACTACCTTGTGCCCACTACACTACCTTGTGCCCACTACATTGTGCCCACTACACTACCTTGTGCCCACTACACTACCTTGTGCCCACTACATTGTGCCCACTACCTTGAGCCCACTACCTTGTGCCCACTACCTTGTGCCCACTACCTTGTGCCCACTATCTTGTGCCCACTACCTTGTGCCCACTACCTTGTGCCCACTACACTACATTGTGCCCACTATCTTGTGCCCACTACCTTGTGCCCACTATCTTGTGCCCACTATCTTGTGCCCACTACCTTGTGCCCACTACACTACCTTGTGCCCACTACACTACATTGTGCCCACTACACTACATTGTGCCCACTACATTGTGCCCACTACATTTTTATTTATTTATTTATTTTATTTATTTAACCTTTATTTAACCAGGTAGGCAAATTGAGAACACGTTCTCATTTACAATTGCGACCTGGCCAAGATAAAGCAAAGCAGTTCGACACATACAACAACACATAGTTACACATGGAGTAAAAACAAACATATAGTCAATAATACAGTGAAAAAAATAAGTCTACAGTATATACAATGTGAGCAAGTGAGGTGAGATAAGGGGGGTGAAGGCAAACAGATATATGTATAAATAAATAAAAATATAAAAAGGCCATGGAGGCGAAGTGAGTACAACACAGCAAGTAAAATAAAAACTAAAAAAAACACTGGAATGGTTGGTTTGCATTGGAAGAAAGTGCAAAGTAGAGACAGAAATAATGGGGTGCAAAGGAGCAAAATAAATAAATAAATAAATACAGTAGGTAAAGAGGTAGTTGTTTGGGCTAAATTGTAGATGGGTTATGTACAGGTGCAGTAATCTATGAGCTGCTCTGACAGCTGGTGCTTAAAGCTAGTGAGGGAGATAGGTGTTTCCAGTTTCAGAGATTTTTGTAGTTCGTTCCAGTCATTGGCAGCAGAGAACTGGAAGGAGAGGCGTCCAAAGGAAGAATTGGTTTTGGGGGTGACTAGAGAGATATACCTGCTGGAGCGCGTGCTACGGGTAGGTGCTGCTATGGTGACCAGCGAGCTGAGATAAGGGGGGACTTTACCTAGCAGGGTCTTGTAGATGACCTGGAACCAATGGGTTTGGCGACGAGTATGAAGCGAGCATTGTGCCCACTACACTACCTTGTGCCCACTACATTGTGCCCACTATCTTGTGCCCACTACCTTGTGCCCACTACCTTGTGCCCACTACACTACATTGTGCCCACTACACTACCTTGTGCCCACTACATTGTGCCCACTACCTTGTGCCCACTACATTGTGCCCACTACCTTGTGCCCACTACATTGTGCCCACTACATTGTGCCCACTACCTTGTGCCCACTACCTTGTGCCCACTACATTGTGCCCACTACACTACATTGTGCCCACTACACTACATTGTGCCCACTACACTACCTTGTGCCCACTACCTTGTGCCCACTACCTTGTGCCCACTACATTGTGCCCACTACGTTGTGCCCACTACCTTGTGCCCACTACATTGTGCCCACTACACTACCTTGTGCCCACTACATTGTGCCCACTACACTACCTTGTGCCCACTACACTACCTTGTGCCCACTACACTACCTTGTGCCCACTACACTACATTGTGCCCACTACACTACATTGTGCCCACTACACTACCTTGTGCCCACTACACTACCTTGTGCCCACTACCTTGTGCCCACTACACTACCTTGTGCCCACTACACTACCTTGTGCCCACTACATTGTGCCCACTACACTACCTTGTGCCCACTACATTGTGCCCACTACACTACCTTGTGCCCACTACCTTGTGCCCACTACATTGTGCCCACTACACTACCTTGTGCAAACTACATTGTGCCCACTACACTACCTTGTGCCCACTACACTACCTTGTGCCCACTACACTACCTTGTGCCCACTACATTGTGCCCACTACACTACCTTGTGCCCACTACCTTGTGCCCACTACACTACATTGTGCCCACTACACTACCTTGTGCCCACTACCTTGTGCCCACTACCTTGTGCCCACTACACTACCTTGTGCCCACTACACTACCTTGTGCCCACTACATTGTGCCAACTACACTACCTTGTGCCCACTACACTACATTGTGCCCACTACACTACCTTGTGCCCACTACACTACCTTGTGCCCACTACACTACCTTGTGCCCACTACACTACCTTGTGCCCACTACACTACATTGTGCCCACTACACTACATTGTGCCCACTACACTACCTTGTGCCCACTACCTTGTGCCCACTACACTACATTGTGCCCACTACACTACCTTGTGCCCACTACACTACCTTGTGCCCACTACACTACCTTGTGCCCACTACACTACCTTGTGCCCACTACACTACATTGTGCCCACTACACTACATTGTGCCCACTACACTACCTTGTGCCCACTACCTTGTGCCCACTACACTACATTGTGCCCACTACACTACATTGTGCCCACTACACTACATTGTGCCCACTACCTTGTGCCCACTACACTACATTGTGCCCACTACACTACCTTGTGCCCACTACCTTGTGCCCACTACACTACGTTGTGCCCACTACACTACCTTGTGCCCACTACACTACCTTGTGCCCACTACACTACCTTGTGCCCACTACACTACCTTGTGCCCACTACACTACCTTGTGCCCACTACCTTGTGCCCACTACCTTGTGCCCACTACACTACCTTGTGCCCACTACACTACCTTGTGCCCACTACACTACCTTGTGCCCACTACACTACCTTGTGCCCACTACACTACATTGTGCCCACTACACTACATTGTGCCCACTACACTACCTTGTGCCCACTACCTTGTGCCCACTACACTACATTGTGCCCACTACACTACCTTGTGCCCACTACACTACCTTGTGCCCACTACACTACCTTGTGCCCACTACACTACCTTGTGCCCACTACACTACATTGTGCCCACTACACTACATTGTGCCCACTACACTACCTTGTGCCCACTACCTTGTGCCCACTACACTACATTGTGCCCACTACACTACATTGTGCCCACTACACTACATTGTGCCCACTACCTTGTGCCCACTACACTACATTGTGCCCACTACACTACCTTGTGCCCACTACCTTGTGCCCACTACACTACATTGTGCCCACTACACTACCTTGTGCCCACTACACTACATTGTGCCCACTACACTACATTGTGCCCACTACACTACATTGTGCCCACTACACTACATTGTGCCCACTACACTACATTGTGCCCACTACACTACCTTGTGCCCACTACCTTGTGCCCACTACACTACCTTGTGCCCACTACATTGTGCCCACTACACTACCTTGTGCCCACTACACTACCTTGTGCCCACTACACTACCTTGTGCCCACTACATTGTGCCCACTACACTACCTTGTGCCCACTACACTACCTTGTGCCCACTACATTGTGCCCACTACACTACCTTGTGCCCACTACACTACCTTGTGCCCACTACATTGTGCCCACTACCTTGAGCCCAATACCTTGTGCCCACTACACTACATTGTGCCCACTACACTACCTTGTGCCCACTACACTACCTTGTGCCCACTACCTTGTGCCCACTACCTTGTGCCCACTACCTTGTGCCCACTACACTACCTTGTGCCCACTACACTACCTTGTGCCCACTACACTACCTTGTGCCCACTACACTACCTTGTGCCCACTACACTACATTGTGCCCACTACACTACATTGTGCCCACTACACTACCTTGTGCCCACTACCTTGTGCCCACTACACTACATTGTGCCCACTACACTACCTTGTGCCCACTACACTACCTTGTGCCCACTACACTACCTTGTGCCCACTACACTACCTTGTGCCCACTACACTACATTGTGCCCACTACACTACATTGTGCCCACTACACTACCTTGTGCCCACTACCTTGTGCCCACTACACTACATTGTGCCCACTACACTACATTGTGCCCACTACACTACATTGTGCCCACTACCTTGTGCCCACTACACTACATTGTGCCCACTACACTACCTTGTGCCCACTACCTTGTGCCCACTACACTACATTGTGCCCACTACACTACCTTGTGCCCACTACACTACATTGTGCCCACTACACTACATTGTGCCCACTACACTACATTGTGCCCACTACACTACATTGTGCCCACTACACTACATTGTGTCCACTACACTACCTTGTGCCTACTACCTTGTGCCCACTACACTACCTTGTGCCCACTACCTTGTGCCCACTACCTTGTGCCCACTACACTACCTTGTGCCCACTACACTACCTTGTGCCCACTACACTACCTTGTGCCCACTACATTGTGCCCACTACACTACCTTGTGCCCACTACACTACCTTGTGCCCACTACCTTGTGCCCACTACACTACCTTGTGCCCACTACATTGTGCCCACTACACTACCTTGTGCCCACTACACTACCTTGTGCCCACTACATTGTGCCCACTACACTACCTTGTGCCCACTACATTGTGCCCACTACACCACCTTGTGCCCACTACACTACCTTGTGCCCACTACATTGTGCCCACTACACTACATTGTGCCCACTACACTACCTTGTGCCCACTACATTGTGCCCACTACACTACCTTGTGCCCACTACCTTGAGCCCACTACATTGTGCCCACTACACTACCTTGTGCCCACTACCTTGTGCCCACTACATTGTGCCCACTACACTACCTTGTGCCCACTACCTTGTGCCCACTACACTACATTGTGCCCACTACACTACCTTGTGCCCACCACACTACATTGTGCCCACTACACTACATTGTGCCCACTACACTACATTGTGCCCACTACACTACATTGTGCCCACTACACTACATTGTGCCCACTACACTACATTGTGCCCACTACACTACCTTGTGCCCACTACACTACCTTGTGCCCACTACATTGTGCCCACTACACTACATTGTGCCCACTACACTACCTTGTGCCCACTACATTGTGCCCACTACACTACCTTGTGCCCACTACACTACCTTGTGCCCACTACATTGTGCCCACTACACTACCTTGTGCCCACTACACTACCTTGTGCCCACTACACTACCTTGTGCCCACTACATTGTGCCCACTACACTACCTTGTGCCCACTACACTACCTTGTGCCCACTACATTGTGCCCACTACACTACCTTGTGCCCACTACACTACCTTGTGCCCACTACATTGTGCCCACTACCTTGAGCCCACTACCTTGTGCCCACTACCTTGTGCCCACTACCTTGTGCCCACTATCTTGTGCCCACTACCTTGTGCCCACTACCTTGTGCCCACTACACTACATTGTGCCCACTATCTTGTGCCCACTACCTTGTGCCCACTACATTGTGCCCACTACACTACCTTGTGCCCACTACCTTGTGCCCACTACACTACATTGTGCCCACTACACTACCTTGTGCCCACTACACTACATTGTGCCCACTACACTACCTTGTGCCCACTACACTACCTTGTGCCCACTACACTACCTTGTGCCCACTACACTACCTTGTGCCCACTACACTACATTGTGCCCACTACACTACATTGTGCCCACTACACTACCTTGTGCCCACTACCTTGTGCCCACTACACTACATTGTGCCCACTACACTACATTGTGCCCACTACACTACATTGTGCCCACTACCTTGTGCCCACTACACTACATTGTGCCCACTACACTACCTTGTGCCCACTACCTTGTGCCCACTACACTACGTTGTGCCCACTACACTACCTTGTGCCCACTACACTACCTTGTGCCCACTACACTACCTTGTGCCCACTACACTACCTTGTGCCCACTACACTACCTTGTGCCCACTACCTTGTGCCCACTACCTTGTGCCCACTACACTACCTTGTGCCCACTACACTACCTTGTGCCCACTACACTACCTTGTGCCCACTACACTACCTTGTGCCCACTACACTACATTGTGCCCACTACACTACATTGTGCCCACTACACTACCTTGTGCCCACTACCTTGTGCCCACTACACTACATTGTGCCCACTACACTACCTTGTGCCCACTACACTACCTTGTGCCCACTACACTACCTTGTGCCCACTACACTACCTTGTGCCCACTACACTACATTGTGCCCACTACACTACATTGTGCCCACTACACTACCTTGTGCCCACTACCTTGTGCCCACTACACTACATTGTGCCCACTACACTACATTGTGCCCACTACACTACATTGTGCCCACTACCTTGTGCCCACTACACTACATTGTGCCCACTACACTACCTTGTGCCCACTACCTTGTGCCCACTACACTACATTGTGCCCACTACACTACCTTGTGCCCACTACACTACATTGTGCCCACTACACTACATTGTGCCCACTACACTACATTGTGCCCACTACACTACATTGTGCCCACTACACTACATTGTGCCCACTACACTACCTTGTGCCCACTACACTACATTGTGCCCACTACACTACATTGTGCCCACTACACTACATTGTGCCCACTACACTACATTGTGCCCACTACACTACATTGTGCCCACTACACTACCTTGTGCCCACTACACTACCTTGTGCCCACTACATTGTGCCCACTACACTACATTGTGCCCACTACACTACCTTGTGCCCACTACATTGTGCCCACTACACTACCTTGTGCCCACTACACTACCTTGTGCCCACTACATTGTGCCCACTACACTACCTTGTGCCCACTACACTACCTTGTGCCCACTACACTACCTTGTGCCCACTACATTGTGCCCACTACACCACCTTGTGCCCACTACACTACCTTGTGCCCACTACATTGTGCCCACTACACTACATTGTGCCCACTACACTACCTTGTGCCCACTACATTGT
Source organism: Salvelinus fontinalis (assembly GCF_029448725.1). NCBI lineage: Eukaryota > Metazoa > Chordata > Actinopteri > Salmoniformes > Salmonidae > Salvelinus > Salvelinus fontinalis. Next base: position 289,696 of record NW_026600361.1, read on the forward strand.
GCCCACTACACTACCTTGTGCCCACTACCTTGAGCCCACTACATTGTGCCCACTACACTACCTTGTGCCCACTACCTTGTGCCCACTACATTGTGCCCACTACACTACCTTGTGCCCACTACCTTGAGCCCACTACATTGTGCCCACTACACTACCTTGTGCCCACTACCTTGTGCCCACTACCTTGTGCCCACTACACTACCTTGTGCCCACTACACTACCTTGTGCCCACTACACTACCTTGTGCCCACTACACTACCTTGTGCCCACTACACTACATTGTGCCCACTACACTACATTGTGCCCACTACACTACCTTGTGCCCACTACCTTGTGCCCACTACACTACATTGTGCCCACTACACTACCTTGTGCCCACTACACTACCTTGTGCCCACTACACTACCTTGTGCCCACTACACTACCTTGTGCCCACTACACTACATTGTGCCCACTACACTACATTGTGCCCACTACACTACCTTGTGCCCACTACCTTGTGCCCACTACACTACATTGTGCCCACTACACTACATTGTGCCCACTACACTACATTGTGCCCACTACCTTGTGCCCACTACACTACATTGTGCCCACTACACTACCTTGTGCCCACTACCTTGTGCCCACTACACTACATTGTGCCCACTACACTACCTTGTGCCCACTACACTACATTGTGCCCACTACACTACATTGTGCCCACTACACTACATTGTGCCCACTACACTACATTGTGCCCACTACACTACATTGTGTCCACTACACTACCTTGTGCCTACTACCTTGTGCCCACTACACTACCTTGTGCCCACTACCTTGTGCCCACTACCTTGTGCCCACTACACTACCTTGTGCCCACTACACTACCTTGTGCCCACTACACTACCTTGTGCCCACTACATTGTGCCCACTACACTACCTTGTGCCCACTACACTACCTTGTGCCCACTACCTTGTGCCCACTACACTACCTTGTGCCCACTACATTGTGCCCACTACACTACCTTGTGCCCACTACACTACCTTGTGCCCACTACATTGTGCCCACTACACTACCTTGTGCCCACTACATTGTGCCCACTACACCACCTTGTGCCCACTACACTACCTTGTGCCCACTACATTGTGCCCACTACACTACATTGTGCCCACTACACTACCTTGTGCCCACTACATTGTGCCCACTACACTACCTTGTGCCCACTACCTTGAGCCCACTACATTGTGCCCACTACACTACCTTGTGCCCACTACCTTGTGCCCACTACATTGTGCCCACTACACTACCTTGTGCCCACTACCTTGTGCCCACTACACTACATTGTGCCCACTACACTACCTTGTGCCCACTACACTACATTGTGCCCACTACACTACATTGTGCCCACTACACTACATTGTGCCCACTACACTACATTGTGCCCACTACACTACATTGTGCCCACTACACTACATTGTGCCCACTACACTACCTTGTGCCCACTACACTACCTTGTGCCCACTACATTGTGCCCACTACACTACATTGTGCCCACTACACTACCTTGTGCCCACTACATTGTGCCCACTACACTACCTTGTGCCCACTACACTACCTTGTGCCCACTACATTGTGCCCACTACACTACCTTGTGCCCACTACACTACCTTGTGCCCACTACACTACCTTGTGCCCACTACACTACATTGTGCCCACTACCTTGTGCCCACTACACTACATTGTGCCCACTACACTACCTTGTGCCCACTACCTTGTGCCCACTACACTACATTGTGCCCACTACACTACCTTGTGCCCACTACACTACATTGTGCCCACTACACTACATTGTGCCCACTACACTACATTGTGCCCACTACACTACATTGTGCCCACTACACTACATTGTGTCCACTACACTACCTTGTGCCTACTACCTTGTGCCCACTACACTACCTTGTGCCCACTACCTTGTGCCCACTACCTTGTGCCCACTACACTACCTTGTGCCCACTACACTACCTTGTGCCCACTACACTACCTTGTGCCCACTACATTGTGCCCACTACACTACCTTGTGCCCACTACACTACCTTGTGCCCACTACCTTGTGCCCACTACACTACCTTGTGCCCACTACATTGTGCCCACTACACTACCTTGTGCCCACTACACTACCTTGTGCCCACTACATTGTGCCCACTACACTACCTTGTGCCCACTACATTGTGCCCACTACACCACCTTGTGCCCACTACACTACCTTGTGCCCACTACATTGTGCCCACTACACTACATTGTGCCCACTACACTACCTTGTGCCCACTACATTGTGCCCACTACACTACCTTGTGCCCACTACCTTGAGCCCACTACATTGTGCCCACTACACTACCTTGTGCCCACTACCTTGTGCCCACTACATTGTGCCCACTACACTACCTTGTGCCCACTACCTTGTGCCCACTACACTACATTGTGCCCACTACACTACCTTGTGCCCACCACACTACATTGTGCCCACTACACTACATTGTGCCCACTACACTACATTGTGCCCACTACACTACATTGTGCCCACTACACTACATTGTGCCCACTACACTACATTGTGCCCACTACACTACCTTGTGCCCACTACACTACCTTGTGCCCACTACATTGTGCCCACTACACTACATTGTGCCCACTACACTACCTTGTGCCCACTACATTGTGCCCACTACACTACCTTGTGCCCACTACACTACCTTGTGCCCACTACATTGTGCCCACTACACTACCTTGTGCCCACTACACTACCTTGTGCCCACTACACTACCTTGTGCCCACTACATTGTGCCCACTACACTACCTTGTGCCCACTACACTACCTTGTGCCCACTACATTGTGCCCACTACACTACCTTGTGCCCACTACACTACCTTGTGCCCACTACATTGTGCCCACTACCTTGAGCCCACTACCTTGTGCCCACTACCTTGTGCCCACTACCTTGTGCCCACTATCTTGTGCCCACTACCTTGTGCCCACTACCTTGTGCCCACTACACTACATTGTGCCCACTATCTTGTGCCCACTACCTTGTGCCCACTACATTGTGCCCACTACACTACCTTGTGCCCACTACCTTGTGCCCACTACACTACATTGTGCCCACTACACTACCTTGTGCCCACTACACTACATTGTGCCCACTACACTACCTTGTGCCCACTACACTACCTTGTGCCCACTACACTACCTTGTGCCCACTACACTACCTTGTGCCCACTACACTACATTGTGCCCACTACACTACATTGTGCCCACTACACTACCTTGTGCCCACTACCTTGTGCCCACTACACTACATTGTGCCCACTACACTACATTGTGCCCACTACACTACATTGTGCCCACTACCTTGTGCCCACTACACTACATTGTGCCCACTACACTACCTTGTGCCCACTACATTGTGCCCACTACACTACCTTGTGCCCACTACACTACCTTGTGCCCACTACATTGTGCCCACTACACTACCTTGTGCCCACTACACTACCTTGTGCCCACTACACTACCTTGTGCCCACTACATTGTGCCCACTACACTACCTTGTGCCCACTACACTACCTTGTGCCCACTACATTGTGCCCACTACACTACCTTGTGCCCACTACACTACCTTGTGCCCACTACACTACCTTGTGCCCACTACATTGTGCCCACTACACTACCTTGTGCCCACTACACTACCTTGTGCCCACTACATTGTGCCCACTACACTACCTTGTGCCCACTACACTACATTGTGCCCACTACCTTGTGCCCACTACACTACATTGTGCCCACTACACTACCTTGTGCCCACTACCTTGTGCCCACTACACTACATTGTGCCCACTACACTACCTTGTGCCCACTACACTACATTGTGCCCACTACACTACATTGTGCCCACTACACTACATTGTGCCCACTACACTACATTGTGCCCACTACACTACATTGTGTCCACTACACTACCTTGTGCCTACTACCTTGTGCCCACTACACTACCTTGTGCCCACTACCTTGTGCCCACTACCTTGTGCCCACTACACTACCTTGTGCCCACTACACTACCTTGTGCCCACTACACTACCTTGTGCCCACTACATTGTGCCCACTACACTACCTTGTGCCCACTACACTACCTTGTGCCCACTACCTTGTGCCCACTACACTACCTTGTGCCCACTACATTGTGCCCACTACACTACCTTGTGCCCACTACACTACCTTGTGCCCACTACATTGTGCCCACTACACTACCTTGTGCCCACTACATTGTGCCCACTACACCACCTTGTGCCCACTACACTACCTTGTGCCCACTACATTGTGCCCACTACACTACATTGTGCCCACTACACTACCTTGTGCCCACTACATTGTGCCCACTACACTACCTTGTGCCCACTACCTTGAGCCCACTACATTGTGCCCACTACACTACCTTGTGCCCACTACCTTGTGCCCACTACATTGTGCCCACTACACTACCTTGTGCCCACTACCTTGTGCCCACTACACTACATTGTGCCCACTACACTACCTTGTGCCCACCACACTACATTGTGCCCACTACACTACATTGTGCCCACTACACTACATTGTGCCCACTACACTACATTGTGCCCACTACACTACATTGTGCCCACTACACTACATTGTGCCCACTACACTACCTTGTGCCCACTACACTACCTTGTGCCCACTACATTGTGCCCACTACACTACATTGTGCCCACTACACTACCTTGTGCCCACTACATTGTGCCCACTACACTACCTTGTGCCCACTACACTACCTTGTGCCCACTACATTGTGCCCACTACACTACCTTGTGCCCACTACACTACCTTGTGCCCACTACACTACCTTGTGCCCACTACATTGTGCCCACTACACTACCTTGTGCCCACTACACTACCTTGTGCCCACTACATTGTGCCCACTACACTACCTTGTGCCCACTACACTACCTTGTGCCCACTACATTGTGCCCACTACCTTGAGCCCACTACCTTGTGCCCACTACCTTGTGCCCACTACCTTGTGCCCACTATCTTGTGCCCACTACCTTGTGCCCACTACCTTGTGCCCACTACACTACATTGTGCCCACTATCTTGTGCCCACTACCTTGTGCCCACTACATTGTGCCCACTACACTACCTTGTGCCCACTACCTTGTGCCCACTACACTACATTGTGCCCACTACACTACCTTGTGCCCACTACACTACATTGTGCCCACTACACTACCTTGTGCCCACTACACTACCTTGTGCCCACTACACTACCTTGTGCCCACTACACTACCTTGTGCCCACTACACTACATTGTGCCCACTACACTACATTGTGCCCACTACACTACCTTGTGCCCACTACCTTGTGCCCACTACACTACATTGTGCCCACTACACTACATTGTGCCCACTACACTACATTGTGCCCACTACCTTGTGCCCACTACACTACATTGTGCCCACTACACTACCTTGTGCCCACTACCTTGTGCCCACTACACTACGTTGTGCCCACTACACTACCTTGTGCCCACTACACTACCTTGTGCCCACTACACTACCTTGTGCCCACTACACTACCTTGTGCCCACTACACTACCTTGTGCCCACTACCTTGTGCCCACTACCTTGTGCCCACTACACTACCTTGTGCCCACTACACTACCTTGTGCCCACTACACTACCTTGTGCCCACTACACTACCTTGTGCCCACTACACTACATTGTGCCCACTACACTACATTGTGCCCACTACACTACCTTGTGCCCACTACCTTGTGCCCACTACACTACATTGTGCCCACTACACTACCTTGTGCCCACTACACTACCTTGTGCCCACTACACTACCTTGTGCCCACTACACTACCTTGTGCCCACTACACTACATTGTGCCCACTACACTACATTGTGCCCACTACACTACCTTGTGCCCACTACCTTGTGCCCACTACACTACATTGTGCCCACTACACTACATTGTGCCCACTACACTACATTGTGCCCACTACCTTGTGCCCACTACACTACATTGTGCCCACTACACTACCTTGTGCCCACTACCTTGTGCCCACTACACTACATTGTGCCCACTACACTACCTTGTGCCCACTACACTACATTGTGCCCACTACACTACATTGTGCCCACTACACTACATTGTGCCCACTACACTACATTGTGCCCACTACACTACATTGTGCCCACTACACTACCTTGTGCCCACTACCTTGTGCCCACTACACTACCTTGTGCCCACTACATTGTGCCCACTACACTACCTTGTGCCCACTACACTACCTTGTGCCCACTACACTACCTTGTGCCCACTACATTGTGCCCACTACACTACCTTGTGCCCACTACACTACCTTGTGCCCACTACATTGTGCCCACTACACTACCTTGTGCCCACTACACTACCTTGTGCCCACTACATTGTGCCCACTACCTTGAGCCCAATACCTTGTGCCCACTACACTACATTGTGCCCACTACACTACCTTGTGCCCACTACACTACCTTGTGCCCACTACCTTGTGCCCACTACCTTGTGCCCACTACCTTGTGCCCACTACACTACCTTGTGCCCACTACACTACCTTGTGCCCACTACACTACCTTGTGCCCACTACACTACCTTGTGCCCACTACACTACATTGTGCCCACTACACTACATTGTGCCCACTACACTACCTTGTGCCCACTACCTTGTGCCCACTACACTACATTGTGCCCACTACACTACCTTGTGCCCACTACACTACCTTGTGCCCACTACACTACCTTGTGCCCACTACACTACCTTGTGCCCACTACACTACATTGTGCCCACTACACTACATTGTGCCCACTACACTACCTTGTGCCCACTACCTTGTGCCCACTACACTACATTGTGCCCACTACACTACATTGTGCCCACTACACTACATTGTGCCCACTACCTTGTGCCCACTACACTACATTGTGCCCACTACACTACCTTGTGCCCACTACCTTGTGCCCACTACACTACATTGTGCCCACTACACTACCTTGTGCCCACTACACTACATTGTGCCCACTACACTACATTGTGCCCACTACACTACATTGTGCCCACTACACTACATTGTGCCCACTACACTACATTGTGTCCACTACACTACCTTGTGCCTACTACCTTGTGCCCACTACACTACCTTGTGCCCACTACCTTGTGCCCACTACCTTGTGCCCACTACACTACCTTGTGCCCACTACACTACCTTGTGCCCACTACACTACCTTGTGCCCACTACATTGTGCCCACTACACTACCTTGTGCCCACTACACTACCTTGTGCCCACTACCTTGTGCCCACTACACTACCTTGTGCCCACTACATTGTGCCCACTACACTACCTTGTGCCCACTACACTACCTTGTGCCCACTACATTGTGCCCACTACACTACCTTGTGCCCACTACATTGTGCCCACTACACCACCTTGTGCCCACTACACTACCTTGTGCCCACTACATTGTGCCCACTACACTACATTGTGCCCACTACACTACCTTGTGCCCACTACATTGTGCCCACTACACTACCTTGTGCCCACTACCTTGAGCCCACTACATTGTGCCCACTACACTACCTTGTGCCCACTACCTTGTGCCCACTACATTGTGCCCACTACACTACCTTGTGCCCACTACCTTGTGCCCACTACACTACATTGTGCCCACTACACTACCTTGTGCCCACTACACTACATTGTGCCCACTACACTACATTGTGCCCACTACACTACATTGTGCCCACTACACTACATTGTGCCCACTACACTACATTGTGCCCACTACACTACATTGTGCCCACTACACTACCTTGTGCCCACTACACTACCTTGTGCCCACTACATTGTGCCCACTACACTACATTGTGCCCACTACACTACCTTGTGCCCACTACATTGTGCCCACTACACTACCTTGTGCCCACTACACTACCTTGTGCCCACTACATTGTGCCCACTACACTACCTTGTGCCCACTACACTACCTTGTGCCCACTACACTACCTTGTGCCCACTACATTGTGCCCACTACACTACCTTGTGCCCACTACACTACCTTGTGCCCACTACATTGTGCCCACTACACTACCTTGTGCCCACTACACTACCTTGTGCCCACTACATTGTGCCCACTACCTTGAGCCCACTACCTTGTGCCCACTACCTTGTGCCCACTACCTTGTGCCCACTATCTTGTGCCCACTACCTTGTGCCCACTACCTTGTGCCCACTACACTACATTGTGCCCACTATCTTGTGCCCACTACCTTGTGCCCACTACATTGTGCCCACTACACTACCTTGTGCCCACTACCTTGTGCCCACTACACTACATTGTGCCCACTACACTACCTTGTGCCCACTACACTACATTGTGCCCACTACACTACATTGTGCCCACTACACTACATTGTGCCCACTACACTACATTGTGCCCACTACACTACATTGTGCCCACTACACTACATTGTGCCCACTACACTACCTTGTGCCCACTACACTACCTTGTGCCCACTACATTGTGCCCACTACACTACATTGTGCCCACTACACTACCTTGTGCCCACTACATTGTGCCCACTACACTACCTTGTGCCCACTACACTACCTTGTGCCCACTACATTGTGCCCACTACACTACCTTGTGCCCACTACACTACCTTGTGCCCACTACACTACCTTGTGCCCACTACATTGTGCCCACTACACTACCTTGTGCCCACTACACTACCTTGTGCCCACTACATTGTGCCCACTACACTACCTTGTGCCCACTACACTACCTTGTGCCCACTACATTGTGCCCACTACCTTGAGCCCACTACCTTGTGCCCACTACCTTGTGCCCACTACCTTGTGCCCACTATCTTGTGCCCACTACCTTGTGCCCACTACCTTGTGCCCACTACACTACATTGTGCCCACTATCTTGTGCCCACTACCTTGTGCCCACTATCTTGTGCCCACTATCTTGTGCCCACTACCTTGTGCCCACTACACTACCTTGTGCCCACTACACTACATTGTGCCCACTACACTACATTGTGCCCACTACCTTGTGCCCACTACATTGTGCCCACTACACTACCTTGTGCCCACTACATTGTGCCCACTATCTTGTGCCCACTACCTTGTGCCCACTACCTTGTGCCCACTACACTACATTGTGCCCACTACACTACCTTGTGCCCACTACATTGTGCCCACTACCTTGTGCCCACTACATTGTGCCCACTACCTTGTGCCCACTACATTGTGCCCACTACATTGTGCCCACTACCTTGTGCCCACTACCTTGTGCCCACTACATTGTGCCCACTACACTACATTGTGCCCACTACACTACATTGTGCCCACTACACTACCTTGTGCCCACTACCTTGTGCCCACTACCTTGTGCCCACTACATTGTGCCCACTACGTTGTGCCCACTACCTTGTGCCCACTACATTGTGCCCACTACCTTGTGCCCACTACCTTGTGCCCACTACATTGTGCCCACTACCTTGTGCCCACTACACTACATTGTGCCCACTACACTACATTGTGCCCACTACACTACATTGTGCCCACTACACTACCTTGTGCCCACTACACTACATTGTGCCCACTACACTACCTTGTGCCCACTACATTGTGCCCACTACACTACCTTGTGCCCACTACACTACATTGTGCCCACTACACTACCTTGTGCCCACTACACTACATTGTGCCCACTACACTACCTTGTGCCCACTACATTGTGCCCACTACACTACCTTGTGCCCACTACCTTGTGCCCACTACACTACCTTGTGCCCACTACACTACCTTGTGCCCACTACATTGTGCCCACTACACTACCTTGTGCCCACTACACTACCTTGTGCCCACTACACTACCTTGTGCCCACTACACTACATTGTGCCCACTACACTACATTGTGCCCACTACACTACCTTGTGCCCACTACACTACCTTGTGCCCACTACCTTGTGCCCACTACACTACCTTGTGCCCACTACACTACCTTGTGCCCACTACATTGTGCCCACTACACTACCTTGTGCCCACTACATTGTGCCCACTACACTACCTTGTGCCCACTACCTTGTGCCCACTACATTGTGCCCACTACACTACCTTGTGCAAACTACATTGTGCCCACTACACTACCTTGTGCCCACTACACTACCTTGTGCCCACTACACTACCTTGTGCCCACTACATTGTGCCCACTACACTACCTTGTGCCCACTACCTTGTGCCCACTACACTACATTGTGCCCACTACACTACCTTGTGCCCACTACCTTGTGCCCACTACCTTGTGCCCACTACACTACCTTGTGCCCACTACACTACCTTGTGCCCACTACATTGTGCCAACTACACTACCTTGTGCCCACTACACTACATTGTGCCCACTACACTACCTTGTGCCCACTACACTACCTTGTGCCCACTACACTACCTTGTGCCCACTACACTACCTTGTGCCCACTACACTACATTGTGCCCACTACACTACATTGTGCCCACTACACTACCTTGTGCCCACTACCTTGTGCCCACTACACTACATTGTGCCCACTACACTACATTGTGCCCACTACACTACATTGTGCCCACTACACTACCTTGTGCCCACTACACTACATTGTGCCCACTACACTACCTTGTGCCCACTACATTGTGCCCACTACACTACCTTGTGCCCACTACACTACATTGTGCCCACTACACTACCTTGTGCCCACTACACTACATTGTGCCCACTACACTACCTTGTGCCCACTACATTGTGCCCACTACACTACCTTGTGCCCACTACCTTGTGCCCACTACACTACCTTGTGCCCACTACACTACCTTGTGCCCACTACATTGTGCCCACTACACTACCTTGTGCCCACTACACTACCTTGTGCCCACTACACTACCTTGTGCCCACTACACTACATTGTGCCCACTACACTACATTGTGCCCACTACACTACCTTGTGCCCACTACACTACCTTGTGCCCACTACCTTGTGCCCACTACACTACCTTGTGCCCACTACACTACCTTGTGCCCACTACATTGTGCCCACTACACTACCTTGTGCCCACTACATTGTGCCCACTACACTACCTTGTGCCCACTACCTTGTGCCCACTACATTGTGCCCACTACACTACCTTGTGCAAACTACATTGTGCCCACTACACTACCTTGTGCCCACTACACTACCTTGTGCCCACTACACTACCTTGTGCCCACTACATTGTGCCCACTACACTACCTTGTGCCCACTACCTTGTGCCCACTACACTACATTGTGCCCACTACACTACCTTGTGCCCACTACCTTGTGCCCACTACCTTGTGCCCACTACACTACCTTGTGCCCACTACACTACCTTGTGCCCACTACATTGTGCCAACTACACTACCTTGTGCCCACTACACTACATTGTGCCCACTACACTACCTTGTGCCCACTACACTACCTTGTGCCCACTACACTACCTTGTGCCCACTACACTACCTTGTGCCCACTACACTACATTGTGCCCACTACACTACATTGTGCCCACTACACTACCTTGTGCCCACTACCTTGTGCCCACTACACTACATTGTGCCCACTACACTACCTTGTGCCCACTACACTACCTTGTGCCCACTACACTACCTTGTGCCCACTACACTACCTTGTGCCCACTACACTACATTGTGCCCACTACACTACATTGTGCCCACTACATTGTGCCCACTACACTACCTTGTGCCCACTACCTTGTGCCCACTACACTACATTGTGCCCACTACACTACATTGTGCCCACTACACTACATTGTGCCCACTACACTACATTGTGCCCACTACACTACATTGTGCCCACTACACTACATTGTGCCCACTACACTACCTTGTGCCCACTCCACTACCTTGTGCCCACTACCTTGTGCCCACTACACTACCTTGTGCCCACTACACTACCTTGTGCCCACTACACTACCTTGTGCCCACTACCTTGTGCCCACTACACTACCTTGTGCCCACTACACTACCTTGTGCCCACTACATTGTGCCCACTACACTACCTTGTGCCCACTACACTACCTTGTGCCCACTACATTGTGCCCACTACACTACCTTGTGCAAACTACATTGTGCCCACTACACTACCTTGTGCCCACTACACTACCTTGTGCCCACTACACTACCTTGTGCCCACTACATTGTGCCCACTACACTACCTTGTGCCCACTACACTACCTTGTGCCCACTACCTTGTGCCCACTACACTACCTTGTGCCCACTACCTTGTGCCCACTACACTACATTGTGCCCACTACACTACCTTGTGCCCACTACCTTGTGCCCACTACACTACATTGTGCCCACTACACTACATTGTGCCCACTACACTACATTGTGCCCACTACACTACATTGTGCCCACTACACTACCTTGTGCCCACTACACTACCTTGTGCCCACTACCTTGTGCCCACTACACTACCTTGTGCCCACTACACTACCTTGTGCCCACTACATTGTGCCCACTACACTACCTTGTGCCCACTACATTGTGCCCACTACACTACCTTGTGCCCACTACCTTGTGCCCACTACATTGTGCCCACTACACTACCTTGTGCAAACTACATTGTGCCCACTACACTACCTTGTGCCCACTACACTACCTTGTGCCCACTACACTACCTTGTGCCCACTACATTGTGCCCACTACACTACCTTGTGCCCACTACCTTGTGCCCACTACACTACATTGTGCCCACTACACTACCTTGTGCCCACTACCTTGTGCCCACTACCTTGTGCCCACTACACTACCTTGTGCCCACTACACTACCTTGTGCCCACTACATTGTGCCAACTACACTACCTTGTGCCCACTACACTACATTGTGCCCACTACACTACCTTGTGCCCACTACACTACCTTGTGCCCACTACACTACCTTGTGCCCACTACACTACCTTGTGCCCACTACACTACATTGTGCCCACTACACTACATTGTGCCCACTACACTACCTTGTGCCCACTACCTTGTGCCCACTACACTACATTGTGCCCACTACACTACCTTGTGCCCACTACACTACCTTGTGCCCACTACACTACCTTGTGCCCACTACACTACCTTGTGCCCACTACACTACATTGTGCCCACTACACTACATTGTGCCCACTACATTGTGCCCACTACACTACCTTGTGCCCACTACCTTGTGCCCACTACACTACATTGTGCCCACTACACTACATTGTGCCCACTACACTACATTGTGCCCACTACACTACATTGTGCCCACTACACTACATTGTGCCCACTACACTACCTTGTGCCCACTACACTACCTTGTGCCCACTACCTTGTGCCCACTACACTACCTTGTGCCCACTACACTACCTTGTGCCCACTACACTACCTTGTGCCCACTACCTTGTGCCCACTACACTACCTTGTGCCCACTACACTACCTTGTGCCCACTACATTGTGCCCACTACACTACCTTGTGCCCACTACACTACCTTGTGCCCACTACATTGTGCCCACTACACTACCTTGTGCAAACTACATTGTGCCCACTACACTACCTTGTGCCCACTACACTACCTTGTGCCCACTACACTACCTTGTGCCCACTACATTGTGCCCACTACACTACCTTGTGCCCACTACACTACCTTGTGCCCACTACCTTGTGCCCACTACACTACCTTGTGCCCACTACCTTGTGCCCACTACACTACATTGTGCCCACTACACTACCTTGTGCCCACTACCTTGTGCCCACTACACTACATTGTGCCCACTACACTACATTGTGCCCACTACACTACATTGTGCCCACTACACTACATTGTGCCCACTACACTACATTGTGCCCACTACACCACATTGTGCCCACTACACTACCTTGTGCCCACTACATTGTGCCCACTACACTACATTGTGCCCACTACACTACCTTGTGCCCACTACATTGTGCCCACTACACTACCTTGTGCCCACTACACTACCTTGTGCCCACTACATTGTGCCCACTACACTACATTGTGCCCACTACACTACCTTGTGCCCACTACCTTGTGCCCACTACACTACATTGTGCCCACTACACTACCTTGTGCCCACTACACTACATTGTGCCCACTACACTACATTGTGCCCACTACACTACATTGTGCCCACTACACTACATTGTGCCCACTACACTACATTGTGCCCACTACACTACCTTGTGCCCACTACCTTGTGCCCACTACACTACCTTGTGCCCACTACATTGTGCCCACTACACTACCTTGTGCCCACTACACTACCTTGTGCCCACTACACTACCTTGTGCCCACTACATTGTGCCCACTACACTACCTTGTGCCCACTACACTACCTTGTGCCCACTACATTGTGCCCACTACACTACCTTGTGCCCACTACACTACCTTGTGCCCACTACATTGTGCCCACTACCTTGAGCCCAATACCTTGTGCCCACTACCTTGTGCCCACTACCTTGTGCCCACTATCTTGTGCCCACTACCTTGTGCCCACTACCTTGTGCCCACTACACTACATTGTGCCCACTATCTTGTGCCCACTACCTTGTGCCCACTATCTTGTGCCCACTATCTTGTGCCCACTACCTTGTGCCCACTACACTACCTTGTGCCCACTACACTACATTGTGCCCACTACACTACATTGTGCCCACTACCTTGTGCCCACTACCTTGTGCCCACTACACTACATTGTGCCCACTACACTACATTGTGCCCACTACACTACATTGTGCCCACTACCTTGTGCCCACTACACTACATTGTGCCCACTACACTACCTTGTGCCCACTACCTTGTGCCCACTACACTACATTGTGCCCACTACACTACCTTGTGCCCACTACACTACCTTGTGCCCACTACACTACCTTGTGCCCACTACCTTGTGCCCACTACCTTGTGCCCACTACACTACCTTGTGCCCACTACACTACCTTGTGCCCACTACACTACCTTGTGCCCACTACACTACCTTGTGCCCACTACACTACATTGTGCCCACTACACTACATTGTGCCCACTACACTACCTTGTGCCCACTACCTTGTGCCCAATACACTACATTGTGCCCACTACACTACCTTGTGCCCACTACACTACCTTGTGCCCACTACACTACCTTGTGCCCACTACACTACCTTGTGCCCACTACACTACATTGTGCCCACTACACTACATTGTGCCCACTACACTACCTTGTGCCCACTACCTTGTGCCCACTACACTACATTGTGCCCACTACACTACATTGTGCCCACTACACTACATTGTGCCCACTACCTTGTGCCCACTACACTACATTGTGCCCACTACACTACCTTGTGCCCACTACCTTGTGCCCACTACACTACATTGTGCCCACTACACTACCTTGTGCCCACTACACTACATTGTGCCCACTACACTACATTGTGCCCACTACACTACATTGTGCCCACTACACTACATTGTGCCCACTACACTACATTGTGTCCACTACACTACCTTGTGCCCACTACCTTGTGCCCACTACACTACCTTGTGCCCACTACCTTGTGCCCACTACCTTGTGCCCACTACACTACCTTGTGCCCACTACACTACCTTGTGCCCACTACACTACCTTGTGCCCACTACATTGTGCCCACTACACTACCTTGTGCCCACTACACTACCTTGTGCCCACTACCTTGTGCCCACTACACTACCTTGTGCCCACTACATTGTGCCCACTACACTACCTTGTGCCCACTACACTACCTTGTGCCCACTACATTGTGCCCACTACACTACCTTGTGCCCACTACATTGTGCCCACTACACCACCTTGTGCCCACTACACTACCTTGTGCCCACTACATTGTGCCCACTACACTACATTGTGCCCACTACACTACCTTGTGCCCACTACATTGTGCCCACTACACTACCTTGTGCCCACTACCTTGAGCCCACTACATTGTGCCCACTACACTACCTTGTGCCCACTACCTTGTGCCCACTACATTGTGCCCACTACACTACCTTGTGCCCACTACCTTGTGCCCACTACACTACATTGTGCCCACTACACTACCTTGTGCCCACTACACTACATTGTGCCCACTACACTACATTGTGCCCACTACACTACATTGTGCCCACTACACTACATTGTGCCCACTACACTACATTGTGCCCACTACACTACATTGTGCCCACTACACTACCTTGTGCCCACTACACTACCTTGTGCCCACTACATTGTGCCCACTACACTACATTGTGCCCACTACACTACCTTGTGCCCACTACACTACCTTGTGCCCACTACATTGTGCCCACTACACTACCTTGTGCCCACTACACTACCTTGTGCCCACTACACTACCTTGTGCCCACTACATTGTGCCCACTACACTACCTTGTGCCCACTACACTACCTTGTGCCCACTACATTGTGCCCACTACACTACCTTGTGCCCACTACACTACCTTGTGCCCACTACATTGTGCCCACTACCTTGAGCCCACTACCTTGTGCCCACTACCTTGTGCCCACTACCTTGTGCCCACTATCTTGTGCCCACTACCTTGTGCCCACTACCTTGTGCCCACTACCTTGTGCCCACTACACTACCTTGTGCCCACTACACTACATTGTGCCCACTACACTACATTGTGCCCACTACATTGTGCCCACTACATTGTGCCCACTACACTACCTTGTGCCCACTACATTGTGCCCACTATCTTGTGCCCACTACCTTGTGCCCACTACCTTGTGCCCACTACACTACATTGTGCCCACTACACTACATTGTGCCCACTATCTTGTGCCCACTACCTTGTGCCCACTATCTTGTGCCCACTATCTTGTGCCCACTACCTTGTGCCCACTACACTACCTTGTGCCCACTACACTACATTGTGCCCACTACACTACATTGTGCCCACTACATTGTGCCCACTACATTGTGCCCACTACACTACCTTGTGCCCACTACATTGTGCCCACTATCTTGTGCCCACTACCTTGTGCCCACTACCTTGTGCCCACTACACTACATTGTGCCCACTACACTACCTTGTGCCCACTACATTGTGCCCACTACCTTGTGCCCACTACATTGTGCCCACTACCTTGTGCCCACTACATTGTGCCCACTACATTGTGCCCACTACCTTGTGCCCACTACCTTGTGCCCACTACATTGTGCCCACTACACTACATTGTGCCCACTACACTACATTGTGCCCACTACACTACCTTGTGCCCACTACCTTGTGCCCACTACCTTGTGCCCACTACATTGTGCCCACTACGTTGTGCCCACTACCTTGTGCCCACTACATTGTGCCCACTACCTTGTGCCCACTACCTTGTGCCCACTACATTGTGCCCACTACCTTGTGCCCACTACACTACATTGTGCCCACTACACTACATTGTGCCCACTACACTACATTGTGCCCACTACACTACCTTGTGCCCACTACACTACATTGTGCCCACTACACTACCTTGTGCCCACTACATTGTGCCCACTACACTACCTTGTGCCCACTACACTACATTGTGCCCACTACACTACCTTGTGCCCACTACACTACATTGTGCCCACTACACTACCTTGTGCCCACTACATTGTGCCCACTACACTACCTTGTGCCCACTACCTTGTGCCCACTACACTACCTTGTGCCCACTACACTACCTTGTGCCCACTACATTGTGCCCACTACACTACCTTGTGCCCACTACACTACCTTGTGCCCACTACACTACCTTGTGCCCACTACACTACATTGTGCCCACTACACTACATTGTGCCCACTACACTACCTTGTGCCCACTACACTACCTTGTGCCCACTACCTTGTGCCCACTACACTACCTTGTGCCCACTACACTACCTTGTGCCCACTACATTGTGCCCACTACACTACCTTGTGCCCACTACATTGTGCCCACTACACTACCTTGTGCCCACTACCTTGTGCCCACTACATTGTGCCCACTACACTACCTTGTGCAAACTACATTGTGCCCACTACACTACCTTGTGCCCACTACACTACCTTGTGCCCACTACACTACCTTGTGCCCACTACATTGTGCCCACTACACTACCTTGTGCCCACTACCTTGTGCCCACTACACTACATTGTGCCCACTACACTACCTTGTGCCCACTACCTTGTGCCCACTACCTTGTGCCCACTACACTACCTTGTGCCCACTACACTACCTTGTGCCCACTACATTGTGCCAACTACACTACCTTGTGCCCACTACACTACATTGTGCCCACTACACTACCTTGTGCCCACTACACTACCTTGTGCCCACTACACTACCTTGTGCCCACTACACTACCTTGTGCCCACTACACTACATTGTGCCCACTACACTACATTGTGCCCACTACACTACCTTGTGCCCACTACCTTGTGCCCACTACACTACATTGTGCCCACTACACTACCTTGTGCCCACTACACTACCTTGTGCCCACTACACTACCTTGTGCCCACTACACTACCTTGTGCCCACTACACTACATTGTGCCCACTACACTACATTGTGCCCACTACATTGTGCCCACTACACTACCTTGTGCCCACTACCTTGTGCCCACTACACTACATTGTGCCCACTACACTACATTGTGCCCACTACACTACATTGTGCCCACTACACTACATTGTGCCCACTACACTACATTGTGCCCACTACACTACCTTGTGCCCACTACACTACCTTGTGCCCACTACCTTGTGCCCACTACACTACCTTGTGCCCACTACACTACCTTGTGCCCACTACACTACCTTGTGCCCACTACCTTGTGCCCACTACACTACCTTGTGCCCACTACACTACCTTGTGCCCACTACATTGTGCCCACTACACTACCTTGTGCCCACTACACTACCTTGTGCCCACTACATTGTGCCCACTACACTACCTTGTGCAAACTACATTGTGCCCACTACACTACCTTGTGCCCACTACACTACCTTGTGCCCACTACACTACCTTGTGCCCACTACATTGTGCCCACTACACTACCTTGTGCCCACTACACTACCTTGTGCCCACTACCTTGTGCCCACTACACTACCTTGTGCCCACTACCTTGTGCCCACTACACTACATTGTGCCCACTACACTACCTTGTGCCCACTACCTTGTGCCCACTACACTACATTGTGCCCACTACACTACATTGTGCCCACTACACTACATTGTGCCCACTACACTACATTGTGCCCACTACACTACATTGTGCCCACTACACCACATTGTGCCCACTACACTACCTTGTGCCCACTACATTGTGCCCACTACACTACATTGTGCCCACTACACTACCTTGTGCCCACTACATTGTGCCCACTACACTACCTTGTGCCCACTACACTACCTTGTGCCCACTACATTGTGCCCACTACACTACATTGTGCCCACTACACTACCTTGTGCCCACTACCTTGTGCCCACTACACTACATTGTGCCCACTACACTACCTTGTGCCCACTACACTACATTGTGCCCACTACACTACATTGTGCCCACTACACTACATTGTGCCCACTACACTACATTGTGCCCACTACACTACATTGTGCCCACTACACTACCTTGTGCCCACTACCTTGTGCCCACTACACTACCTTGTGCCCACTACATTGTGCCCACTACACTACCTTGTGCCCACTACACTACCTTGTGCCCACTACACTACCTTGTGCCCACTACATTGTGCCCACTACACTACCTTGTGCCCACTACACTACCTTGTGCCCACTACATTGTGCCCACTACACTACCTTGTGCCCACTACACTACCTTGTGCCCACTACATTGTGCCCACTACCTTGAGCCCAATACCTTGTGCCCACTACCTTGTGCCCACTACCTTGTGCCCACTATCTTGTGCCCACTACCTTGTGCCCACTACCTTGTGCCCACTACACTACATTGTGCCCACTATCTTGTGCCCACTACCTTGTGCCCACTATCTTGTGCCCACTATCTTGTGCCCACTACCTTGTGCCCACTACACTACCTTGTGCCCACTACACTACATTGTGCCCACTACACTACATTGTGCCCACTACCTTGTGCCCACTACCTTGTGCCCACTACACTACATTGTGCCCACTACACTACATTGTGCCCACTACACTACATTGTGCCCACTACCTTGTGCCCACTACACTACATTGTGCCCACTACACTACCTTGTGCCCACTACCTTGTGCCCACTACACTACATTGTGCCCACTACACTACCTTGTGCCCACTACACTACCTTGTTCCCACTACACTACCTTGTGCCCACTACCTTGTGCCCACTACCTTGTGCCCACTACACTACCTTGTGCCCACTACACTACCTTGTGCCCACTACACTACCTTGTGCCCACTACACTACCTTGTGCCCACTACACTACATTGTGCCCACTACACTACATTGTGCCCACTACACTACCTTGTGCCCACTACCTTGTGCCCAATACACTACATTGTGCCCACTACACTACCTTGTGCCCACTACACTACCTTGTGCCCACTACACTACCTTGTGCCCACTACACTACCTTGTGCCCACTACACTACATTGTGCCCACTACACTACATTGTGCCCACTACACTACCTTGTGCCCACTACCTTGTGCCCACTACACTACATTGTGCCCACTACACTACATTGTGCCCACTACACTACATTGTGCCCACTACCTTGTGCCCACTACACTACATTGTGCCCACTACACTACCTTGTGCCCACTACCTTGTGCCCACTACACTACATTGTGCCCACTACACTACCTTGTGCCCACTACACTACATTGTGCCCACTACACTACATTGTGCCCACTACACTACATTGTGCCCACTACACTACATTGTGCCCACTACACTACATTGTGTCCACTACACTACCTTGTGCCCACTACCTTGTGCCCACTACACTACCTTGTGCCCACTACCTTGTGCCCACTACCTTGTGCCCACTACACTACCTTGTGCCCACTACACTACCTTGTGCCCACTACACTACCTTGTGCCCACTACATTGTGCCCACTACACTACCTTGTGCCCACTACACTACCTTGTGCCCACTACCTTGTGCCCACTACACTACCTTGTGCCCACTACATTGTGCCCACTACACTACCTTGTGCCCACTACACTACCTTGTGCCCACTACATTGTGCCCACTACACTACCTTGTGCCCACTACATTGTGCCCACTACACCACCTTGTGCCCACTACACTACCTTGTGCCCACTACATTGTGCCCACTACACTACATTGTGCCCACTACACTACCTTGTGCCCACTACATTGTGCCCACTACACTACCTTGTGCCCACTACCTTGAGCCCACTACATTGTGCCCACTACACTACCTTGTGCCCACTACCTTGTGCCCACTACATTGTGCCCACTACACTACCTTGTGCCCACTACCTTGTGCCCACTACACTACATTGTGCCCACTACACTACCTTGTGCCCACTACACTACATTGTGCCCACTACACTACATTGTGCCCACTACACTACATTGTGCCCACTACACTACATTGTGCCCACTACACTACATTGTGCCCACTACACTACATTGTGCCCACTACACTACCTTGTGCCCACTACACTACCTTGTGCCCACTACATTGTGCCCACTACACTACATTGTGCCCACTACACTACCTTGTGCCCACTACATTGTGCCCACTACACTACCTTGTGCCCACTACACTACCTTGTGCCCACTACATTGTGCCCACTACACTACCTTGTGCCCACTACACTACCTTGTGCCCACTACACTACCTTGTGCCCACTACATTGTGCCCACTACACTACCTTGTGCCCACTACACTACCTTGTGCCCACTACATTGTGCCCACTACACTACCTTGTGCCCACTACACTACCTTGTGCCCACTACATTGTGCCCACTACCTTGAGCCCACTACCTTGTGCCCACTACCTTGTGCCCACTACCTTGTGCCCACTATCTTGTGCCCACTACCTTGTGCCCACTACCTTGTGCCCACTACACTACATTGTGCCCACTATCTTGTGCCCACTACCTTGTGCCCACTATCTTGTGCCCACTATCTTGTGCCCACTACCTTGTGCCCACTACACTACCTTGTGCCCACTACACTACATTGTGCCCACTACACTACATTGTGCCCACTACCTTGTGCCCACTACATTGTGCCCACTACACTACCTTGTGCCCACTACATTGTGCCCACTATCTTGTGCCCACTACCTTGTGCCCACTACCTTGTGCCCACTACACTACATTGTGCCCACTACACTACCTTGTGCCCACTACATTGTGCCCACTACCTTGTGCCCACTACATTGTGCCCACTACCTTGTGCCCACTACATTGTGCCCACTACATTGTGCCCACTACCTTGTGCCCACTACCTTGTGCCCACTACATTGTGCCCACTACACTACATTGTGCCCACTACACTACATTGTGCCCACTACACTACCTTGTGCCCACTACCTTGTGCCCACTACCTTGTGCCCACTACATTGTGCCCACTACGTTGTGCCCACTACCTTGTGCCCACTACATTGTGCCCACTACCTTGTGCCCACTACCTTGTGCCCACTACATTGTGCCCACTACCTTGTGCCCACTACACTACATTGTGCCCACTACACTACATTGTGCCCACTACACTACATTGTGCCCACTACACTACCTTGTGCCCACTACACTACATTGTGCCCACTACACTACCTTGTGCCCACTACATTGTGCCCACTACACTACCTTGTGCCCACTACACTACATTGTGCCCACTACACTACCTTGTGCCCACTACACTACATTGTGCCCACTACACTACCTTGTGCCCACTACATTGTGCCCACTACACTACCTTGTGCCCACTACCTTGTGCCCACTACACTACCTTGTGCCCACTACACTACCTTGTGCCCACTACATTGTGCCCACTACACTACCTTGTGCCCACTACACTACCTTGTGCCCACTACACTACCTTGTGCCCACTACACTACATTGTGCCCACTACACTACATTGTGCCCACTACACTACCTTGTGCCCACTACACTACCTTGTGCCCACTACCTTGTGCCCACTACACTACCTTGTGCCCACTACACTACCTTGTGCCCACTACATTGTGCCCACTACACTACCTTGTGCCCACTACATTGTGCCCACTACACTACCTTGTGCCCACTACCTTGTGCCCACTACATTGTGCCCACTACACTACCTTGTGCAAACTACATTGTGCCCACTACACTACCTTGTGCCCACTACACTACCTTGTGCCCACTACACTACCTTGTGCCCACTACATTGTGCCCACTACACTACCTTGTGCCCACTACCTTGTGCCCACTACACTACATTGTGCCCACTACACTACCTTGTGCCCACTACCTTGTGCCCACTACCTTGTGCCCACTACACTACCTTGTGCCCACTACACTACCTTGTGCCCACTACATTGTGCCAACTACACTACCTTGTGCCCACTACACTACATTGTGCCCACTACACTACCTTGTGCCCACTACACTACCTTGTGCCCACTACACTACCTTGTGCCCACTACACTACCTTGTGCCCACTACACTACATTGTGCCCACTACACTACATTGTGCCCACTACACTACCTTGTGCCCACTACCTTGTGCCCACTACACTACATTGTGCCCACTACACTACCTTGTGCCCACTACACTACCTTGTGCCCACTACACTACCTTGTGCCCACTACACTACCTTGTGCCCACTACACTACATTGTGCCCACTACACTACATTGTGCCCACTACATTGTGCCCACTACACTACCTTGTGCCCACTACCTTGTGCCCACTACACTACATTGTGCCCACTACACTACATTGTGCCCACTACACTACATTGTGCCCACTACACTACATTGTGCCCACTACACTACATTGTGCCCACTACACTACCTTGTGCCCACTACACTACCTTGTGCCCACTACCTTGTGCCCACTACACTACCTTGTGCCCACTACACTACCTTGTGCCCACTACACTACCTTGTGCCCACTACCTTGTGCCCACTACACTACCTTGTGCCCACTACACTACCTTGTGCCCACTACATTGTGCCCACTACACTACCTTGTGCCCACTACACTACCTTGTGCCCACTACATTGTGCCCACTACACTACCTTGTGCAAACTACATTGTGCCCACTACACTACCTTGTGCCCACTACACTACCTTGTGCCCACTACACTACCTTGTGCCCACTACATTGTGCCCACTACACTACCTTGTGCCCACTACACTACCTTGTGCCCACTACCTTGTGCCCACTACACTACCTTGTGCCCACTACATTGTGCCCACTACACTACCTTGTGCCCACTACACTACATTGTGCCCACTACACTACCTTGTGCCCACTACACTACCTTGTGCCCACTACATTGTGCCCACTACACTACCTTGTGCCCACTACCTTGTGCCCACTACACTACATTGTGCCCACTACACTACCTTGTGCCCACTACCTTGTGCCCACTACACTACATTGTGCCCACTACACTACATTGTGCCCACTACACTACATTGTGCCCACTACACTACATTGTGCCCACTACACTACATTGTGCCCACTACACCACATTGTGCCCACTACACTACCTTGTGCCCACTACATTGTGCCCACTACACTACATTGTGCCCACTACACTACCTTGTGCCCACTACATTGTGCCCACTACACTACCTTGTGCCCACTACACTACCTTGTGCCCACTACATTGTGCCCACTACACTACCTTGTGCCCACTACACTACCTTGTGCCCACTACACTTCATTGTGCCCACTACACTACATTGTGCCCACTACATTGTGCCCACTACCTTGTGCCCACTACCTTGTGCCCACTACATTGTGCCCACTACATTGTGCCCACTACCTTGTGCCCACTACACTACCTTGTGCCCACTACACTTCATTGTGCCCACTACACTACCTTGTGCCCACTACATTGTGCCCACTACCTTGTGCCCACTACCTTGTGCCCACTACATTGTGCCCACTACATTGTGCCCACTACCTTGTGCCCACTACCTTGTGCCCACTACACTACATTGTGCCCACTACCTTGAGCCCACTACATTGTGCCCACTACATTGTGCCCACTACCTTGAGCCCACTACCTTGTGCCCACTACCTTGTGCCCACTACCTTGTGCCCACTACACTACATTGTGCCCACTATCTTGTGCCCACTACATTGTGCCCACTACCTTGAGCCCACTACCTTGTGCCCACTACCTTGTGCCCACTACCTTGTGCCCACTACACTACCTTGTGCCCACTACACTACATTGTGCCCACTACACTACATTGTGCCCACTACCTTGAGCCCACTACCTTGTGCCCACTACATTGTGCCCACTACCTTGAGCCCACTACCTTGTGCCCACTACCTTGTGCCCACTACATTGTGCCCACTACACTACCTTGAGCCCACTACATTGTGCCCACTACCTTGAGCCCACTACCTTGTGCCCACTATCTTGTGCCCACTACCTTGTGCCCACTACCTTGTGCCCACTACCTTGTGCCCACTACATTGTGCCCACTACCTTGAGCCCACTATCTTGTGCCCACTACCTTGTGCCCACTACCTTGAGCCCACTACCTTGTGCCCACTACCTTGTGCCCACTACCTTGAGCCCACTACCTTGTGCCCACTATCTTGAGCCCACTACATTGTGCCCACTACCTTGTGCCCACTACCTTTTGCCCACTACCTTGTGCCCACTACATTGTGCCCACTATCTTGTGCCCACTATCTTGTGCCCACTACCTTGTGCCCACTACCTTGTGCCCACTACATTGTGCCCACTACATTGTGCCCACTATCTTGTGCCCACTACATTGTGCCCACTACATTGTGCCCACTACCTTGTGCCCACTACCTTGTGCCCACTACACTACCCTGTGCCCACTACACTACACTGTGCCCACTACCTTGTGCCCACTACATTGTGCCCACTACACTACCTTGTGCCCACTATCTTGTGCCCACTACATTGTGCCCACTACACTACCTTGTGCCCACTACATTGTGCCCACTACCTTGAGCCCACTACCTTGTGCCCACTACCTTGTGCCCACTACACTACATTGTGTCCACTACACTACATTGTGCCCACTACATTGTGCCCACTATCTTCTGCCCACTACCTTGAGCCCACTACCTTGTGCCCACTACCTTGTGCCCACTACCTTGTGCAAACTACCTTGTGCCCACTACCTTGAGCAAACTACCTTGTGCCCACTACACTACATTGTGCCCACTACCTTGTGCCCACTACCTTGTGCCCACTACACTACATTGTGCCCACTACCTTGTGCCCACTACACTACATTGTGCCCACTACCTTGTGCCCACTACCTTGTGCCCACTACCTTGTGCCCACTACCTTGTGCCCACTATCTTGTGCCCACTACATTGTTGCCACTATCTTGTGCCCACTACCTTGTGCCCACTACCTTGTGCCCACTACATTGTGCCCACTATCTTGTGCCCACTACCTTGTGCCCACTATCTTGTGCCCACTACCTTGTGCCCACTACCTTGTGCCCACTACCTTGAGCCCACTACCTTGTGCCCACTACACTACATTGTGCCCACTATCTTGTGCCCACTACCTTGTGCCCACTACACTACATTGTGCCCACTACCTTGTGCCCACTACACTACATTGTGCCCACTATCTTGTGCCCACTACCCTGTGCCCACTACCTTGTGCCCACTACCTTGTGCCCACTACCTTGTGCCCACTACCTTGTGCCCATTACCTTGTGCCCACTATCTTGTGCCCACTACATTGTGCCCACTATCTTGTGCCCACTATCTTGTGCCCACTACCTTGTGCCCACTACCTTGTGCCCACTACCTTGTGCCCACTACCTTGTGCCCACTATCTTGTGCCCACTACATTGTGCCCACTATCTTGTGCCCACTATCTTGTGCCCACTATCTTGTGCCCACTATCTTGTGCCCACTACCTTGAGCCCACTACACTGTGCCCACTATCCTGTGCCCACTATCTTGTGCCCACTATCTTGTGCCCACCACATTGTGCCCACTACCTTGTGCCCACTACCTTGTGCCCACTACCTTGTGC
This sequence comes from Salvelinus fontinalis, assembly GCF_029448725.1. Taxonomy (NCBI): domain Eukaryota; kingdom Metazoa; phylum Chordata; class Actinopteri; order Salmoniformes; family Salmonidae; genus Salvelinus; species Salvelinus fontinalis. Next base: position 317,043 of record NW_026600361.1, read on the forward strand.
CCACTACATTGTGCCCACCACATTGTGCCCACTACCTTGTGCCCACTACCTTGAGCCCACTACATTGTGCCCACTACATTGTGCCCACTACCTTGAGCCCACTACCTTGTGCCCACTACCTTGAGCCCACTACCTTGTGCCCACTACATTGTGCCCACCACATTGTGCCCACTACCTTGTGCCCACTACCTTGTGCCCACTACCTTGTGCCCACTACCTTGTGCCCACTACCTTGAGCCCACTACATTGTGCCCACTACCTTGTGCCCACTACCTTGTGCCCACTACATTGTGCCCACTACATTGTGCCCACTATCTTGAGCCCACTACCTTGAGCCCACTACCTTGAGCCCACTACCTTGAGCCCACTACCTTGTGCCCACTACCTTGTGCCCACTACCTTGAGCCCACTACCTTGTGCCCACTACCTTGAGCCCACTACCTTGAGCCCACTACCTTGAGCCCACTACCTTGTGCCCACTACCCTGTGCCCACTACCTTGTGCCCACTACCTTGTGCCCACTACCTTGTGCCCACTACCTTGTGCCCACTACCTTGTGCCCACTATCTTGTGCCCACTACCTTGTGCCCACTACCCTGTGCCCACTACCCTGTTCCCACTACCTTGTGCCCGGTACCTTGTGCCCGCTACCTTGTGCCCGCTACCTTGTGCCCGCTACCTTGTGCCCACTACCTTGTGCCCACTACCTTGTGCCCACTACCTTGTGCCCACTACCTTGTGCCCACTACCTTGAGCCCACTACCTTGTGCCCACTACCTTGAGCCCACTACCTTGAGCCCACTACCTTGTGCCCACTACCTTGAGCCCACTACCTTGAGCCCACTACCTTGTGCCCACTACCTTGAGCCCACTACCTTGAGCCCACTACCTTGAGCCCACTACCTTGAGCCCACTACCTTGAGCCCACTACCTTGAGCCCACTATCTTGTGCCCACTACATTGTGCCCACTACCTTGTGCCCACTACCTTGAGCCCACTACCTTGTGCCCACTACCTTGAGCCCACTACCTTGTGCCCACTACCTTGAGCCCACTACCTTGAGCCCACTACCTTGTGCCCACTACCTTGTGCCCACTACCTTGTGCCCACTACCTTGAGCCCACTACCTTGAGCCCACTACCTTGTGCCCACTACCTTGAGCCCACTACCTTGAGCCCACTACCTTGTGCCCACTACCTTGTGCCCACTACCTTGAGCCCACTACCTTGAGCCCACTACCTTGAGCCCACTACCTTGTGCCCACTACCTTGAGCCCACTACCTTGTGCCCACTACCTTGTGCCCACTACCTTGAGCCCACTACCTTGAGCCCACTACCTTGAGCCCACTACCTTGTGCCCACTACCTTGAGCCCACTACCTTGTGCCCACTACCTTGTGCCCACTACCTTGTGCCCACTACCTTGTGCCCACTACCTTGAGCCCACTACCTTGAGCCCACTACCTTGAGCCCACTACCTTGTGCCCACTACCTTGTGCCCACTACCTTGTGCCCACTACCTTGAGCCCACTACCTTGAGCCCACTACCTTGTGCCCACTACCTTGAGCCCACTACCTTGAGCCAACTACCTTGTGCCCACTACCTTGTGCCCACTACCTTGTGCCCACTACCTTGTGCCCACTACCTTGTGCCCACTACCTTGTGCCCACTACCTTGAGCCCACTACCTTGTGCCCACTACCTTGAGCCCACTACCTTGTGCCCACCACCTTGTGCCCACTACCTTGTGCCCACTACCTTGAGCCCACTACCTTGTGCCCACTACCTTGAGCCCACTACCTTGAGCCCACTACCTTGTGCCCACTACCTTGTGCCCACTACCTTGTGCCCACTACCTTGAGCCCACTACCTTGTGCCCACTACCTTGTGCCCACTACCTTGAGCCCACTACCTTGAGCCCACTACCTTGAGCCCACTACCTTGTGCCCACTACCTTGTGCCCACTACCTTGAGCCCGCTACTTTGTGCCCACTACCTTGAGCCCACTACCTTGTGCCCACTACCTTGAGCCCACTACCTTGAGCCCACTACCTTGTGCCCACTACCTTGTGCCCACTACCTTGAGCCCACTACCTTGTGCCCACTACCTTGTGCCCACTACCTTGTGCCCACTACCTTGTGCCCACTACCTTGAGCCCACTACCTTGTGCCCACTACCTTGAGCCCACTACCTTGTGCCCACTACCTTGCTTATAATGTGAAGAAATAATATCAACATTTTAAACTCTTGCGATGAGCCTCATTGTTTTTTTTAGGGGGGGGGGTGTAACCTAGGCAACAACATACTGCGTGTATGAATTTGGGATCTGGGAACTGTCCCAGAGTCTGTATGATATATAGGATATTTATTTCTTGCACGAAAAAAATTAAATAGATCAAATAGACGTTTTCTACTATATAGTAGATTGACGGAGGCTATTGATGTTGCTGTTGATGTGTTCAGTTCTTATAACATCTGCGGTAAATGTAATTTCTGTCATTCTGAGCACCTTGGGTGGACGCCCTAATAAGGAATACGAAACACAATGCATACGGGGTCCTGTAAAATGTATTAAATGTAAAAGTCATTAAATAAAATTAAAGGTAATTGAATTAAATTAAAGGTAATTTAAACACTACTGGTCAATTGTCTGGCGCCACATTTTTTTCCTAATAGAAACTCTGACACACACACTACAGACACACTACACACACTACACACACACTACACACACTACACATACCACACACACTACACACACTACACACACTACACATACCACACACACTACACACCCTACACACACACTACACACACCACACACACTACACACACTACACACACCACACACACTACACACACCACACACACTACACACACTACACACACCACACACACCACACACACTACACACACCACACACACCACACACACTACACACACCACACACATTACACACACTACACACACTACACACACTACACACACTACACACACCACACACACCACACACACTACACACACTACACACACCACACACACACTACACACACCACACACACCACACACACCACACACACTACACACACACTTTTCAGAAACGCACACACACACTTTTCAGAAACGCACACACACACTACACACACCACACACACCACGCACACTACACACACACTTTTCAGAAGCGCACACACACACCTTTCAGAAACGCACACACACAACACACTACACACACTGTACACACACACACACACACACACACACACACACACACACACACACACACACACACACACACACACACTACACATACCACACACACTACACACACTACACACACTACACATACCACACACACTACACACCCTACACACACACTACACACACCACACACACTACACACACTACACACACCACACACACTACACACACCACACACACCACACACACTACACACACTACACACACCACACACACCACACACACTACACACACCACACAAACCACACACACTACACACACCACACACACTACACACACTACACACACTACACACACTACACACACCACACACACCACACACACTACACACACTACACACACCACACACACTACACACACCACACACACCACACACACCACACACACCACACACACCACACACACTACACACACCACACACACCACACACACTACACACACACTTTTCAGAAACGCACACACACACTTTTCAGAAACGCACACACACACTACACACACCACACACACCACACACACTACACACACACTTTTCAGAAGCACACACACACACCTTTCAGAAACGCACACACACAACACACTACACACACACACACACACACACACACACACACACACACACACACACACACACACACACACACACACACACACACACACACACACACACACTCTGGCGATCTCTCCCCCTCCCTCCTTTTGCTCCTTCTTTCTCTCCCGTTCTTGTTCTATTGCTGAAAAAGCCATCTCACACATGATAAGTTACATTTTAATTAATTAGTGTAGACCTTGGTGGTTGCTTTCCAAGTTTGTTGCGTGCTCCGAAGGGGGTGGGGTGGACATTGATAGTCACATGTACCATGGCTGTGAGCAAAATCAGAGTATTTTGAGACTGCACTTGAGAGGTGCTTTAAATGAAGGTGGTATCCTGTGAGAACACTTTGATCAAGGGCGAGGTTATGTGTGTCAGTCCACTGTCTTGGAGCGGGATAGGAGGGTGACTGGGGATTCTTTCTCTCTCTCTCTCTCTCTCTCTCTCTCTCTCTCTCTCTCTCTCTCTCTCTCTCTCTCTCTCTCTCTCTCTCTCTCTCTCTCTCTCTCTGTCTCTGTCTCTGTCTCTGTCTCTGTCTCTGTCTCTGTCTCTGTCTCTGTCTCTGTCTCTGTCTCTCTCTCTCTCTCTCTCTCTCTCTCTCTCTCTCTCTCTCTCTGTCTCTTCAAATCTCTGTGTCTTTCTGTCTTCTCTCTCGCTGCTTCACCTTGACACACAGACACACACACACAGGTTGGAAAAAAACGTGATACACAGACAATGAATGCAATATTTTCCATATTGAAACTGAATATATAAAAATCGGCTCCAGAAAACACTTCATATAAATTATACGCAAACGTTTGCTTCCAACGTGAAACGTCGGAATTTCTGAAGCGAGTCACACCATACAAAATATGGATGTGGAGAACAGAATCGAGATGAGAACAGGAGATGAGAAAACTTTGTGACCACGTGAACCCCACCAGTTCCACAGTACCCCAGATGATAGTCTATCATGCGGAAACCACATGATAAGGGATTGTACCAAGAAAAGTAACATGAAATGTGTCAACTGTGGTAAGGACACAGAACGGAACAATGCTGGACAGAGGGAAGAGGGGGCGAGGGACAGGCGCCCTCGCTGGACAAAGGGAAGAGGGGGTGAGGGACAAGCGCCCTCGCTGGACAAAGGGAAGAGGGGGTGAGGGACAAGCGCCCTCGCTGGACAAAGGGGAGAAGGGACGAGGGACAGGCGCCCTCGCTGGACAAAGGGAAGAGGGGGCGAGGGACAGGCGCCCTCGCTGGACAAAGGGAAGAGGGGGCGAGGGACAGGCGCCCTCGCTGGACAACGGGAAGAGGGGGCGAGGGACAGGCGCCCTCGCTGGACAAAGGGAAGAGGGGGCGAGGGACAGGCGCCCTCGCTGGACAAAGAGAAGAGGGGGCGAGGGACAGGCACCCTCACTGGACAAAGGGAAGAAGGGACGAGGGACAGCACCCTCACTGGACAAAGGGAAGAAGGGACGAGGGACAGTATCCTCGAGGAGGCAATGTCGAAAAACGACTGTGGGAAAAGCCAACATTCCACCTGTGAAAATCAACGGCCCCTTCCAAGAACCTGTATATCAATTCCCAATTTAAAACAGAACCATAGCCTCATTGTAAAGGGCACAAAGGATAACCCACTCCACCAACAGCCCAATTTGGCGCGTGACCAAAGAAGTGCTGAGGATAACCCACTCCACCAACAACAGCCCAATTTGGCACGTGACCAAAGAAGTGCTGAGGATAACCCACTCCACCAACAGCAGCCCAATTTGGCACGTGACCAAAGAAGTGCTGAGGATAACCCACTCCACCAACAGCAGCCCAATTTGGCGCGTGACCAAAGAAGTGCAGAGGATAACCCACTCCACCAACAACAGCCCAATTTGGCGCGTGACCAAAGAAGTGCTGAGGATAACCCACTCCACCGACAACAGCCCAATTTGGCGCGTGACCAAGGAAGTGCTGAGGATAACCCACTCCACCAACAACAGCCCAATTTGGCGCGTGACCAAAGAAGTGCTGAGGATAACCCACTCCACTAACAACAGCCCAATTTGGCACGTGACCATGATAACAATGATAAGCCACCAGGTATAAACAACCTTGATGGGAAACTATTGATCATGGCAGTAGACTGTATTGCCACCCCCTATTTGCCGTAATCTTTAACCAAATCGAATCAAATCAAATTGAATTTGTCACGTGCGCTGAATACAATAGGTGCAGCCCTTACCGTAAATGCTTACTTACAAGCCCTTAATAACAAACAATGCAGTTCAAGAAATAGAGTTAAGAAAACATTTACTAAAACTAAAGTAAAAAATGTAATAAAAAAATAACACAATAAAAAGACAACAATAACTTGGCGGTACAGGGAGTAGCAGTACTGAGTCAGTGTGTGGGTTAGTCAAGGTCCTTTGTACATGTAGGTACAGTAGGGGTAAAGTTACTATGCATAGATAATAAACAGCGAGCAGCAGCTGTGTAAAACATGGCAGGAGAGGAAATCAATGGAAATAGTCTGAGTTATTAATTGTTCTTAGGGGGTTCTTCTTGGGGGTAGAAGCTGTGGACCTAGACTTGATGCCCCGGTACTGCTTCCCGTGCTGTAGCAGAAACAACAGTCTATGACTTGGGTGACTGGAGTCTTTGACAATTTTTTGGGAGCCTTCCTCTGACACCGCCTGGTATAGAGGTCCTGGATGGCAGGAAGCTTGGCCCCAGTGATGTACTGGGCCGTACGCACTACCCTCTGTAGCGCCTTACGGTTGCAGGCCGAGCAGTTGCCATATCAGGCAGTGATGCAATTGGTTAGAATGCTCTCGAGGGTGCAGCTGTATAACTTTTTGAGGATCTGGGGACCCATGTCAAATTTTTCAGTCTCCTGAGGGGGAAAAGATTTTGTCGTGCCCTCTACACGACTGTCTTGGTGTGTTTGGATTATGATAGTTTGCTGGTGTTGTGGACACCAAGGAACTCTCGACCCGCTCCACTACAGCCCCGTCAATGTTAATGTGGGCCTGTTTGGCCCTCCTTTTCCTGTAATCCACAATCATCTCCTTTGTCTTGCTCACATTGAGGGAGAAGTTGTTGTCCTGGCACCACAATGCCAGGTCTCTGACCTCCTCCCTATAGGCTGTCTCATCGTTGTCGGTGATCAGGCCTACCACTGTTGTGTCGTCAGCAAACTTAATAATGGTGTTGGAGTCGTGCCTGGCCACGCAGTCATGAGTGAACAGGGAGTACAGGGGGGGAGACTAAGCACACACCCCTGAGTGGCCCCAGTGTTGAGGATCAGCGTGGCAGATGTGTTGCTACCTACCCTCACCACCTGGGGGCGGCCCGTCAGGAAGTCCAGGATCCAGTTGCAGAGGGAGGTGTTTAGTCCCAGGGTCCTTAGCTTAGTGATGAGCTTTGAGTGTACTATGGTGTTGAGCTGTTGTCATTGAACAGCATTCCCACATAGGTGCTCCTTTTGTCCAGGTGGGAAAGGGCAGTGTGGAGTGCAATTTGAGATTGTGTCATCTGTAAATCTGCTGGGGTATGCAAATTGGAGTGGGTCTAGTGTTTCCGGGAGGATACCGTTGATGTGAGACATGACCAGCCTTTCAAAGCACTTCATGGCTACCGACGTGAGTTCCACGGGGCGGTAATCATTTAGGCAGGTTACCTTCGCTTTCTTGGGCACAGGGACTATGGTGGTCTGCTTGAAACATTTTGGTATTACAGACTCGGTCAGGGAGAGGTTGAAAATGTCAGTGAAGACACTTGCTACGGGACGGAAGTCATTCAGTGTAGTAGGATTCAATCTTAATCCTGTATTGATGCTTTGCCTGTTTGATGGTTCGTCTGAGGGCATAGCGGTATTTCTTGTAAGCTTCCGGATTAGTGTCCCGCTCCTTGAAGGCGGCAGCTCTAGCCTTTAGCTCGGTGCAGATGTTGCCTGTAATCCATGGCTTCTGGTTTGGAAATTTACGTACGGTCACTGTGGGAATGACGTCATCGATGCACTTATTGATGAAGCCGGTGACTGATGTGGTGTACAACTCAATGTCATTGGATGAATCCCGGAACATATTCCAGTCTGTGCTGCAAAACAGTCCTGTAGCTTAGCATCAGCGTCATCTGACCACTTCCGTATTGAGCGAGTCACTGGTACTTCCTGCTCTAGTTTTTGCTTGTAAGCAGGAATCATGAGGATTATGGTCAGATTTGCCAAATGGAGGGCGAGGGAGAGTTTGTACACGTGAATCTTTGTGTGGATTAAAAGTGGTCTAAAGTTTTTTTTTCTCCTCTGGTTGCACATGTGACATGCTGGTAGAAATGAGGTAAAACAGATTTAAGTTTGCCTGCATCAAAGTCCCCAGCCACTAGGGGTGCCGCTTCTGAATGAGCATCGGTTTGTGGTGGTAAATAGATGGCTACGAATAATAGAGATGAGAACTCTCTCGGTAGATAGTGTGGTCTACAGTTTATCATGAGGTACTATACCTCAGGTGAGCAATACCTCGAGACTTCTTTAATATTAGACATCGCGCACCAGCAGTTATTGACAAATAGTTACACACCCACGCCCCTCGTCTTACCAGACGTAGCTGCTCTGTCCTGCCAATGTGTCGAAAACCCAGCCAGCTCTACAATATCCTTGTCGTTGTTCAGCCACGCCTCTGTCAAACATAAGATATTACAGTTTTTTAATGTCCCGTTGTAAGGATAGTCTCGACCGTAGATCATCCCGTTTGTTTTCCAGTAATTGCAGGTTGGCCAATAGAACGGATGATAGAGGCGATTTACTCACACGCCTCACACGCCTCACAATCCGCACCCTGACCTTCTCGCTCGGGATATCTCTGACTTTTCTCCACTCAGATGACGGGGATTTGGGCCTTGTCTCCTGAAAGCAGTATATCCTTCACCTCGGAGTCATTAAAGAAAAATAATTATTTGCCCAGATCAAGGAGAATAATGTCCAGAAGCTCTTTTCGGTCACAAGAGACGAGAGCAGCAACTTTATGTACAAAATAAGTTAAAAACAATGAAAAAAAACTAACAAAATAGCACAGTTGGTTAGGAGACAGTTAAACGGCAGCCATCCCCTCTGACGCCATTACCAAACCCTAAAGGAGGGTGTGCGTCCACAGACGCCATTACCAAACCCTAAAGGGGGGTGTGTGTCCACAGACGCCATTACCAAACCCTAAAGGAGGGTGTGTGTCCACAGACGCCATTACCAAACCCTAAAGGAGGGTGTGTGTGTCCACAGACGCCATTACCAAACCCTAAAGGAGGGTGTGCGTCCACAGACGCCATTACCAAACCCTAAAGGAGGGTGTGTGTCCACAGACGCCATTACCAAACCCTAAAGGAGGGTGTGTGTCCACAGACGCCATTACCAAACCCTAAAGGAGGGTGTGTGTGTCCACAGACGCCATTACCAAACCCTAAAGGAGGGTGTGTGTCCACAGACGCCATTACCAAACCCTAAAGGAGGGTGTGTGTCCACAGACGCCATTACCAAACCCTAAAGGAGGGTGTGTGTCCACAGACGCCATTACCAAACCCTAAAGGAGGGTGTGTGTCCACAGACGCCATTACCAAACCCTAAAGGAGGGTGTGTGTCCACAGACGCCATTACCAAACCCTAAAGGAGGGTGTGTGTCCACAGACGCCATTACCAAACCCTAAAGGAGGGTGTGTGTCCACAGACGCCATTACCAAACCCTAAAGGAGGGTGTGTGTCCACAGGCGTCGAAAGGAAAGCTAAAGTAATTCCACTGCCGAAAAATAGTAAAGCACCCTTTGCTGGCTCTATCAGCCACCCAATCAGTTTTCTGCCTGTTTTTGACGGAGAGAATTGTGTTCGACCAAATACAATGCTATTTTTTTAGAGAACAAGTTAACTACTGTCTTTCAGCACACATATAGAGAAGGGACACACAACTTGTACTGCACTGACTCACATGACACATGATTGGCTCAAATAAATGGATAATAAGATGATTAGTTGGAGCTGTATTGTTAGATTTCAGTGTAGTCTTTGATGTTATTGATCATGAATTGTTATTGAAGAAACTCAAATTATATGGCTTTACATCACCTGCCAACATGGTTGGAGAGTTATTTATCCAATTGAACCTAGAAAGTTCCGTCCCTAGGATGGGCGCGTCACTTGAGTGGTTTGAGTCACAGACGTGCACACTATTAAAAGATGAGACTCTCACAAACACACTCATGTTTTGCTCTATGATGTTAGAAGTTAAGAGGTTCTTATACATAGAATATCATAGGAAATCTAAGAACATTACATTTGACACATTTAGCAGAAGCCTTTAACCAGAGTGACTTACAGTATTGACAGCATACATTTTCACTCTGGTCCCCCGTGGGAATCGAACCTACAACCCTGGCTTTGCAAGTGCCATGCTCTGCCAACTGAACCACATCGCAGTCCAGCACCACCAATGCCACCAATACATAGCATCTATACAACTGTAATAAGCACACAGTTGATGTCACAAAGTCCAAATTCCACACAGTTGATGTCACAAAGCTCCAAATTCCACACAGTTGATGTCACAAAGTCCAAATTCCACACAGTTGATGTCACAAAGCTCCAAATTCCACACAGTTGATGTCACAAAGTCCAAATTCCACACAGTTGATGTCACAAAGTCCAAATTCCACACAGTTGATGTCACAAAGCTCCAAATTCCACACAGTTGATGTCACAAAGTCCAAATTCCACACAGTTGATGTCACAAAGCTCCAAATTCCACACAGTTGATGTCACAAAGTCCAAATTCCACACAGTTGATGTCACAAAGCTCCAAATTCCACACAGTTGATGTCAAAGTCCAAATTCCACACAGTTGATGTCACAAAGCTCCAAATTCCACACAGTTGATGTCACAAAGTCCAAATTCCACACAGTTGATGTCACAAAGTCCAAATTCCACACAGTTGATGTCACAAAGCTCCAAAGTGTCTTTACATATAAGTGTCTTTACATACCGATTGTCTTTACATACCAAGTGTCTTTACATACCTTTACATACCGAGTGTCTTTACATACCTTTACACACCGAGTGTCTTTACGTACCAAGTGTCTTTACATACCGAGTGTCTTTACATACCTTTACATACCGAGTGTCTTTAGATACCTTTACATACCGAGTGTCTTTACATACCGAGTGTCTTTACACACTGAGTGTCTTTACGTACCAAGTGTCTTTACATACCGAGTGTCTTTACATACCGAGTGTCTTTACATACCGAGTGTCTTTACATACCGAGTGTCTTTACGTACCAAGTGTCTTTACGTACCAAGTGTCTTTACATACAGAGTGTCTTTACACACCGAGTGTCTTTACGTACCGAGTGTCTTTACATACCGAGTGTCTTTACATACCGAGTGTCTTTACATACCGAGTGTCTTTACATACAAAGTGTCTTTACACACCAAGTGTCTTTACATACCGAGTGTCTTTACATACCGAGTGTCTTTACATACCGAGTGTCTTTACATACCTTTACATACCGAGTGTCTTTACATACCGAGTGTTTTACATACCAAGTGTCTTTACATACCGAGTGTCTTTACATACCTTTACATACCGAGTGTCTTTACATACCAAGTGTCTTTACATACCAAGTGTCTTTACCTACCGAGTGTCTTTAAATACCAAGTGTCTTTACATACCTTTACATACCGAGTGTCTTTACATACCGAGTGTCTTTACATACCAAGTGTCTTTACATACCGAGTGTCTTTAAATACCAAGTGTCTTTACATACCTTTACATACCAAGTGTCTTTACATACCGAGTGTCTTTACACACCGAGTGTCTTTACATACCAAGTTTCTTTACATACCAAGTGTCTTTACATACCGAGTGTCTTTACATACCAAGTGTCTTTACATACCGAGTGTCTTTACATACCGAGTGTCTTTACATAACGAGTGTCTTTACATACCGAGTGTCTTTACATACCTTTACATACCGAGTGTCTTTACATACCGAGTGTCTTTACATACCGAGTGTCTTTACATACCTTTACATACCGAGTGTCTTTACATACCGAGTGTCTTTACATACCGAGTGTCTTTACATACCTTTACATACCGAGTGTCTTTACATACCGAGTGTCTTTACATACCTTTACATACCGAGTGTCTTTACATACCGAGTGTCTTTACATACCGAGTGTCTTTACATACCGAGTGTCTTTACATACCGAGTGTCTTTACATTCCAAGTCCTCATGCTTCAGGTGTAACATGTGCTTGCTTGGGTCGGCTATATTTCTGATGGGAGGCATTAGACCATTCTCCTTGTATGACTGGTGGAGAGACAGGTGTGTTCTACAGGTCTGATGGGAGGTATTAGACCATTCTCCTTGTATGACTGGTGGAGGAGAGACAGGTGTGTTTTACAGGTCTTTCTGATGGGAGGTATTAGACCATTCTCCTTGTATGACTGGTGGAGGAGAGACAGGTGTGTTTTACAGGTCTTTCTGATGGGAGGTATTAGACCATTCTCCTTGTATGACTGGTGGAGGAGAGACAGGTGTGTTCTACAGGTCTTTCTGATGGGAGGTATTAGACCATTCTCCTTGTATGACTGGTGGAGGAGAGACAGGTGTGTTCTACAGGTCTGATGGGAGGTATTAGACCATTCTCCTTGTATGACTGGTGGAGGAGAGACAGGTGTGTTCTACAGGTCTGATGGAGGTATTAGACCATTCTCCTTGTATGACTGGTGAGGAGAGACAGGTGTGTTCTACAGGTCTGATGGGAGGTATTAGACCATTCTCCTTGTATGACTGGTGGAGGAGAGACAGGTGTGTTCTACAGGTCTGATGGAGGTATTATACCATTCTCCTTGTATGACTGGTGGAGGAGAGACAGGTGTGTTCTACAGGTCTTTCTGATGGGAGGTATTAGACCATTCTCCTTGTATGACTGGTGGAGGAGAGACAGGTGTGTTCTACAGGTCTGATGGGAGGTATTAGACCATTCTCCTTGTATGACTGGTGGAGGAGAGACAGGTGTGTTCTACAGGTCTGATGGGAGGTATTAGACCATTCTCCTTGTATGACTGGTGGAGGAGAGACAGGTGTGTTGTACAGGTCTGATGGGAGGTATTAGACCATTCTCCTTGTATGACTGGTGGAGGAGAGACAGGTGTGTTCTACAGGTCTGATGGGAGGTATTAGACCATTCTCCTTGTATGACTGGTGGAGGAGAGACAGGTGTGTTCTACAGGTCTGATGGGAGGTATTAGACCATTCTCCTTGTATGACTGGTGGAGGAGAGACAGGTGTGTTCTACAGGTCTGATGGGAGGTATTAGACCATTCTCCTTGTATGACTGGTGGAGGAGAGACAGGTGTGTTCTACAGGTCTGATGGAGGTATTAGACCATTCTCCTTGTATGACTGGTGGAGGAGAGACAGGTGTGTTCTACAGGTCTGATGGGAGGTATTAGACCATTCTCCTTGTATGACTGGTGGAGGAGAGACAGGTGTGTTCTACAGGTCTGATGGGAGGTATTAGACCATTCTCCTTGTATGACTGGTGGAGGAGAGACAGGTGTGTTCTACAGGTCTGATGGGAGGTATTAGACCATTCTCCTTGTATGACTGGTGGAGGAGAGACAGGTGTGTTCTACAGGTCTGATGGGAGGTATTAGACCATTCTCCTTGTATGACTGGTGGAGGAGAGACAGGTGTGTTCTACAGGTCTGATGGAGGTATTAGACCATTCTCCTTGTATGACTGGTGGAGGAGAGACAGGTGTGTTCTACAGGTCTGATGGGAGGTATTAGACCATTCTCCTTGTATGACTGGTGGAGGAGAGACAGGTGTGTTCTACAGGTCTGATGGAGGTATTAGACCATTCTCCTTGTATGACTGGTGGAGGAGAGACAGGTGTGTTTTACAGGTCTTTCTGATGGGAGGTATTAGACCATTCTCCTTGTATGACTGGTGGAGGAGAGACAGGTGTGTTCTACAGGTCTGATGGGAGGTATTATACCATTCTCCTTGTATGACTGGTGGAGGAGAGACAGGTGTGTTCTACAGGTCTGATGGGAGGTATTAGACCATTCTCCTTGTATGACTGGTGGAGGAGAGACAGGTGTGTTCTACAGGTCTGATGGAGGTATTAGACCATTCTCCTTGTATGACTGGTGGAGGAGAGACAGGTGTGTTCTACAGGTCTGATGGGAGGTATTAGACCATTCTCCTTGTATGACTGGTGGAGGAGAGACAGGTGTGTTCTACAGGTCTGATGGGAGGTATTAGACCATTCTCCTTGTATGACTGGTGGAGGAGAGACAGGTGTGTTCTACAGGTCTTTCTGATGGAGGTATTAGACCATTCTCCTTGTATGACTGGTGGAGGAGAGACAGGTGTGTTCTACAGGTCTGATGGGAGGTATTAGACCATTCTCCTTGTATGACTGGTGGAGGAGAGACAGGTGTGTTCTACAGGTCTGATGGGAGGTATTAGACCATTCTCCTTGTATGACTGGTGGAGGAGAGACAGGTGTGTTCTACAGGTCTGATGGGAGGTATTAGACCATTCTCCTTGTATGACTGGTGGAGGAGAGACAGGTGTGTTCTACAGGTCTTTCTGATGGGAGGTATTAGACCATTCTCCTTGTATGACTGGTGGAGGAGAGACAGGTGTGTTCTACAGGTCTGATGGGAGGTATTATACCATTCTCCTTGTATGACTGGTGGAGGAGAGACAGGTGTGTTCTACAGGTCTGATGGGAGGTATTAGACCATTCTCCTTGTATGACTGGTGGAGGAGAGACAGGTGTGTTCTACAGGTCTGATGGAGGTATTAGACCATTCTCCTTGTATGACTGGTGGAGGAGAGACAGGTGTGTTCTACAGGTCTGATGGGAGGTATTAGACCATTCTCCTTGTATGACTGGTGGAGGAGAGACAGGTGTGTTCTACAGGTCTTTCTGATGGAGGTATTAGACCATTCTCCTTGTATGACTGGTGGAGGAGAGACAGGTGTGTTCTACAGGTCTGATGGGAGGTATTAGACCATTCTCCTTGTATGACTGGTGGAGGAGAGACAGGTGTGTTCTACAGGTCTGATGGGAGGTATTAGACCATTCTCCTTGTATGACTGGTGGAGGAGAGACAGGTGTGTTCTACAGGTCTGATGGGAGGTATTAGACCATTCTCCTTGTATGACTGGTGGAGGAGAGACAGGTGTGTTCTACAGGTCTTTCTGATGGGAGGTATTAGACCATTCTCCTTGTATGACTGGTGGAGGAGAGACAGGTGTGTTCTACAGGTCTGATGGGAGGTATTATACCATTCTCCTTGTATGACTGGTGGAGGAGAGACAGGTGTGTTCTACAGGTCTGATGGGAGGTATTAGACCATTCTCCTTGTATGACTGGTGGAGGAGAGACAGGTGTGTTCTACAGGTCTGATGGAGGTATTAGACCATTCTCCTTGTATGACTGGTGGAGGAGAGACAGGTGTGTTCTACAGGTCTGATGGGAGGTATTAGACCATTCTCCTTGTATGACTGGTGGAGGAGAGACAGGTGTGTTCTACAGGTCTGATGGGAGGTATTAGACCATTCTCCTTGTATGACTGGTGGAGGAGAGACAGGTGTGTTCTACAGGTCTGATGGGAGGTATTAGACCATTCTCCTTGTATGACTGGTGGAGGAGAGACAGGTGTGTTCTACAGGTCTGATGGGAGGTATTAGACCATTCTCCTTGTATGACTGGTGGAGGAGAGACAGGTGTGTTCTACAGGTCTTTCTGATGGAGGTATTAGACCATTCTCCTTGTATGACTGGTGGAGGAGAGACAGGTGAGTTCTACAGGTCTTTCTGATGGGAGGTATTAGACCATTCTCCTTGTATGACTGGTGGAGGAGAGACAGGTGTGTTCTACAGGTCTGATGGAGGTATTAGACCATTCTCCTTGTATGACTGGTGGAGGAGAGTCAGGTGTGTTATACAGGTCTGATGGAGGTATTAGACCATTCTCCTTGTATGACTGGTGGAGGAGAGACAGGTGTGTTCTACAGGTCTGATGGGAGGTATTAGACCATTCTCCTTGTATGACTAGTGGAGGAGAGACAGGTGTGTTCTACAGGTCTGATGGAGGTATTAGACCATTCTCCTTGTATGACTGGTGGAGGAGAGACAGGTGTGTTCTACAGGTCTGATGGGAGGTATTAGACCATTCTCCTTGTATGACTGGTGGAGGAGAGACAGGTGTGTTCTACAGGTCTGATGGGAGGTATTAGACCATTCTCCTTGTATGACTGGTGGAGGAGAGACAGGTGTGTTCTACAGGTCTGATGGAGGTATTAGACCATTCTCCTTGTATGACTGGTGGAGGAGAGACAGGTGTGTTCTACAGGTCTGATGGGAGGTATTAGACCATTCTCCTTGTATGACTGGTGGAGGAGAGACAGGTGTGTTCTACAGGTCTGATGGGAGGTATTAGACCATTCTCCTTGTATGACTGGTGGAGGAGAGACAGGTGTGTTCTACAGGTCTGATGGGAGGTATTAGACCATTCTCCTTGTTGGAACGGCAGAAGAGAGTCAGGCTGAGTTCTGCTGATGCTGAAAGACAAATTCTATAGAGTAATATTTTAGTATTTTTAGATGAGTCTTACCCAGACACACTTGGCAAGTTCATGTCGTGCTTCTACACCTGCATTGCTTGCTGTTTGGGGTGTTAGGCTGGGTTTCTGTACAGCACTTTGAGATATTAGCTGATGTAAGAAGGGCTATATAAAATACATTTGATTTGATTTGATTGATGTCAAAGAGAGGCTATAACCCCCCTCCCCAAGTCACAACTAGCTAAGTGGATGGGTCTCTATTGTCTACGTACACATGCACGTTTGTTATTAAGGCACGTGAGTAATTAATGTAGCGTTTAACCTGTCAAACTGTATTTCACATCTCATAATTTATGAGGGGGGGGGGGGGGGTGTGGCAGGAGGTAATACAATTTTGTGGAATTTACTCCGTTTTTTTTTTTTTACACCACGTGGTTTCACCCAAACATCCGGTTTGTGGGAGGCTGATTTGGGTTTTGGTAATTAGGAAGGGATGTGTTCTCCTCTCAATGTGGGCTTAGTTATGTTCATTAAGACTCTTAAGTTAGAGTGAATGAGATTTGGGTGCGGGGGGGGGGTTGTCTCTTTATAACATATTTACAGTCAAATCCGTGATTAGATTTTTACCTTCCCAACATAAATTGATGTCAAATGGATACATTTATGAGGTTAAAAAAAATAGAAAATGAAAATCCAAACAAATGTACATGCTATATGTGCAAGAGAACTTCAATGATCTGACCAAATCTGGCCTAATAATACTTTTTAAATCTTAGTGTAACATTATGTTCTTGTAAGTACACATACCTTTCTATAAAAATCAGCCCTTTTGGTAGGCCGTCACTGTAAATAAGAATTTGTTCTTTAAGGAAAGCTTTGACTATGTACAGACTCAGTGAGCATAGCCTTGCTATTGAGAAAGGCCGCCGTAGGCAGACATGGCTCTCAAGAGAAGACAGGCTATGTGCTCACTGCCCACAAAATGAGGTGGAAACTGAGCTGCACTTCCTAACCTCCTGCCCAATGTATGACCATATTAGAGACACATATTTCCCTCAGATTACACAGATCCACAAAGAATTCGAAAACAAATCCAATTTTGATAAACTCCCATATCTACTGGGTGAAATACCACAGTGTGACATCACAGCAGCAAGATGTGTGACCTGTTGCCACAAGAAAAGGTCAACCAGTGAAGAACAAACACCATTGAAAATACAACCCATATTTATGTTTATTTATTTTCCCTTGTGTACTTTAACCATTTTAACTATTTGTACATCGTTACAACACTGTATATAGACACAATATGACATTTATAATTTCTTTATTCTTTTGGAACTTCTTTGAGTGTAATGTTTACTGTTCATTTTTATTGTTTATTTCCCTTTTGATTATTATCTACTTCACTTGTTTTGGCAATGTTAACAAATGTTTCCCATACCAATAAAGCCCTTGAATTGAATTAAATTGTCACGATCGTTATAAGAATTGGACCAAGATGCAACGTGGTATGTTTCCATCCATTTTATTAGGAAGAGAAAACTCATAGAACAAAAACTATAAAGCGAACAAACGAAACGTGAAGCTAATATAATTCTCACGGGCAACTATTTATAGTCAAGATCCCACAAAGCACAATGGAGAAAATGGCTACCTAAATATGATCCCCAATCAGAGAAAACGATAAACAGCTGCCTCTGATTGGGAACCATACCAGGAACAACATAGATATATAATTCCCCTAGATAACCCACCCTTAATCACACGCCGACCTAACCAACATGGAGAATAAACAACTCTCTATGGTCAGGGCGTGACATGAATTGAGAGAGCAATGACGTGCTGCACATTTATGACGTTGTTTCGGGACCCGTTTTGGCTCTTGAGTGCTACTTTCAAAAATACAAATGAAGTATGTAAATCTTCCGGAAAGTTTCTTCTTCTCTCTCATTGGATCAGCTGAGAGAGGACGGTGGGGGTAGGAGACAGGAGTGATAGGGAGGAGAAGAAAAGAACAGAGAGACTGAGGAATATTTGCCCCACAGAGGAGAGAGGACGGTGGGGGTAGGAGACAGGAGTGATAGGGAGGAGAAGAAAAGAACAGAGAGACTGAGGAATATTTGTCCCACAGAGGAGAGAGGACGGTGGAGGTAGGAGACAGCAGTGATAGGGAGGAGAAGAAAAGAACAGAGAGACTGAGGGATATTTGTCCCAGAGAGGAGAGAGGACGGTGGGGGTAGGAGACAGCAGTGATAGGGAGGAGAAGAAAAGAACAGAGAGACTGAGGAATATTTGTCCCACAGAGGAGAGAGGACGGTGGGGGTAGGAGACAGGAGTGATAGGGAGGAGAAGAAAAGAACAGAGAGACTGAGGAATATTTGTCCCAGAGAGGAGAGAGGACGGTGGGGGTAGGAGACAGCAGTGATAGGGAGGAGAAGAAAAGAACAGAGAGACTGAGGAATATTTGTCCCAGAGAGGAGAGAGGACGGTGGGGGTAGGAGACAGCAGTGATAGGGAGGAGAAGAAAAGAACAGAGAGACTGAGGAATATTTGTCCCAGAGAGGAGAGAGGACGGTGGGGGTAGGAGACAGGAGTGATAGGGAGGAGAAGAAAAGAACAGAGAGACTGAGGAATATTTGTCCCAGAGAGGAGAGAGGACGGTGGGGGTAGGAGACAGCAGTGATAGTGAGGAGAAGAAAAGAACAGAGAGACTGAGGAATATTTGTCCCAGAGAGGAGAGAGGACGGTGGGGGTAGGAGACAGGAGAGATAGGGAGGAGAAGAAAAGAACAGAGAGGCTGAGCCAGAGTACTGGTCCACTAGTCTTGGTCATTAGGCTGCTCCAAAATGGCTTCTCATTTCCACATCATTTCCCCTGTTCAGATGTTCACAAACAGCATAAACACACCATTCTGGCTCAGCAGCAGAGACTTCAACTGAATAATCACCGGGGTGAGACTGTAACTATTAGAAAGACACCTCTGGGATATTATCTGTACATAGCGGTGTGAAAACTGTATACAGACGGTTTTCTGGAGGGCAAAGGACGCGTCTCAAATGGCACCCTATAGTCGGCCAGGCTCTGGTCTAAAAGTAGTGCACTATATAGGGAACAGGGTGCCATTGGGAACATGGACAAGATGTTTGCAGTGTGTAACCTAACATCCTGGTGCTTTTGGCTCTTGTTTTCCTCCTGATGTCTGGTTTAATTACCCAATTAGCCCAATAGTTTAGTCTGGTTGACATCGTTCCAAATGTCTGCAGGGGGGAGAGAGAGAGAGAGAGAGCCGGGTAAAGTTGATCCACCCTTGTTTCTAGGAAACCGTACATTAAACGAATCGTTTTGACCCGATATTTAGGAAGAGGTCATCATTTCAGGAAAGTCTGTGAAGGAAGAAAACCGTGAAAAGCAAGTTAGGTCCAAGAAACTCATTTTCACAAAGTCAAATTAATTTATTGTGTTAAGAGGTTTCATGTTGCTTGTGTCTAAACCAAAGGAGATCATTTTAAGATTGTTCTATAAATCAGCGGGGGTCTCTATAACCCTTAATATGAGGGCCTAAACCTAACATGAAAGTGCATCCTAATACTGTCAAAATGTTTGCCTTGGGGTACGTTGAGCCAATCAATGGCCATGGGGTACGTTGAGCCAATCAATGGCCATGATGTATGTTGAGCCAATCAATGGCCATGGGGTACGTTGAGCCAATCAACGGCCACGGGGTACGTTGAGCCAATCAACGGCCATGGGGTACGTTGAGCCAATCAATGGCCATGGAGTAAGTTGAGCCAATCAATGGCCATGGAGTAAGTTGAGCCAATCAATGACCATGTAGTAAGTTGAGCCAATCATTGACCATGGGGTACGTTGAGCCAATCAATGGCCACGGGGTACGTTGAGCCAATCAACGGTCATGGAGTAAGTTGAGCCAATCAATGGCTAATGCAAGGCATTATTGCTGGGATATGAGGTAACAACAGGGCCTGGCCTATGTTAAAAGTGTTAGGTGATAAGCCTGTGTTTAAATATGCTTAAAACGATTAAAAGACAAAAAAGCAATGTGTGATTGTGTTGAATTGTTTGGTAAAAAAAAGATAGACATGATTTTTTAACACGTATTGGTAATATTTCATTCAGTACAGAAATGTGTAGGTGGCTTCACTTACCCTGTCCTGTGGGTCAACATACCTCATAATCTGATGGACTAATCTGTGTTTGGTAGATGCCAGGAGAACTCTACCTGCCCCAATGCATAATGCCAACTGTAAAGTTTGGCGGAGGAGGTTTAATTGTCTGGGGCTGTTTTTCATGGTTCGGGCCCCTTAGTTCCAGTGAATGGAAATCTTAACGCTACAGCATACAATGACGTTCTAGACAATTCTGTGCTTCCAACTTTGTGGCAACAGTTTGGGGAAGGCCCTTTCCTGTTTCAGCATGACAATGCCCCCCGTGCACAAAGCGAGGACCACACAGAAACGGTTTGTTGAGATCGGTGTGGAAGAACTTGACTGGCCTGCACAGAGCCCTGACCTCAACCCCATAGAACACCTTTGGGATAAATTGAAACGGCGACTGCGAGCCAGGCCTAATCATCCAGAATCAGTGCCCGACCTCACTAATGCTCTTGTGGCTGAACGGAAGCAAGTCCCCGCAGCAATTTCCACGTCTAGTGGAAATCCATCCCAGAAGAGTGTGGAGGCTGTTATAGCAGCAAAGGGAGGGGGGACCAACTCCATATTAATGCCCACGATTTTGTAATGAGATGTTCGACGAAACTGGTGTCCACATACTTTTGGCCATGTAGTATATATGTAGATATCTTTGTTTTAAGGAACGTTATATTATGATGGAGTTTTTTGATGGATAACTGAATGTCAAAAGAAAAAGGGGTCTCAACTTAACCCAGTCTCCTCTAAATCCAATCATTACAGGAAGCTGTTCAATGGCACAGAACGGAGAGAGAGCTCCTGAAACATGCATGGATCATAATGAATATGTATACCTGACTAATTGAACCAATTAAATGGAGGGTTTTGTGTCCCATTCAGTATAAGTGCACTACTATTGACCAGGGCCCTAAGGCAGGGTAACATTTGGCCCGTAGCCTGAGATCATTTGTTTTGACGGAGAGAGTAGTCCAAACAGAAGCCTTAGAGAAAGAGAGGGAGGAAGAGAGGAAGGAAGGAAGAATGAAGAGAGGGAGGAAAAGAGGGAGGAAGAGAGGGAGGAAGGAGGAATGAAGAGAGGGAGGAAAAGAGGGAGAGAGGTAGGAAGAGAGGGAGGAAGAGAGGAAGGAAGAGAGGAAGGAAGGAGGAATGAAGAGAGGGAGGAAAAGAGGAAGGAAGAGAGGGAGGAAGGAGGAATGAAGAGAGGGAGGAAAAGAGGGAGAGAGGTAGGAAGAGAGGGAGGAAGAGAGGGGGAAGAGAGGGAGGAAGAGAGGGAGGAAGAGAGGGGGAAGAGAGGGAGGAAGAGAGGGAGGAAGGAGGAATGAAGAGAGGGAGGAAGAGAGGGAGGAAGGAAGAATGAAGAGAGGGAGGAAAAGAGGGAGAGAGGTAGGAAGAGAGGGAGGAAGAGAGGGAGGGAGAGAGGGAGGAAGAGAGGGAGGAACAGAGGGAGGAACAGAGAGAGGAAGAGAGGGAGGAAAAGAGGGAGAGAGGACGGAAGAGAGGGAGGAACAGAGGGAGGAACAGAGAGAGGAAGAGAGGGAGTAAAAGAGGGAGAGAGGAAGGAAGAGAGGGAGGAACAGAGGGAGGAACAGAGAGAGGAACAGAGGGAGGAGAGAGGAAGGGAGGGAGGAAGAGAGGAAGAAAGGGAGGAAAGTAGGGAGAGAGGAAGGAAGAGAGGAAGGACGAGAGGGAGGAACAGAGGGAGGAACAGAGGGAGGAGAGAGGAAAAGAGGGAGAGATGGAGGAGAGAGGAAAAGAGGGAAGATGGAGGGAGGAAGAGAGGAAGGAAGAGAGGAAGGAAGGAGGAATGAAGAGAGGGAGGAAAAGAGGAAGGAAGAGAGGGAGGAAGGAGGAATGAAGAGAGGGAGGAAAAGAGGGAGAGAGGTAGGAAGAGAGGGAGGAAGAGAGGAAGGAAGGAGGAATGAAGAGAGGGAGGAAGAGAGGGAGGAAGAGAGGGGGAAGAGAGGGAGGAAGAGAGGGAGGAAGGAAGAATGAAGAGAGGGAGGAAGAGAGGGAGGAAGGAAGAATGAAGAGAGGGAGGAAAAGAGGAAGGAAGAGAGGGAGGAAGAGAGGGAGGAAGAGAGGAAGGAAGGAGGAATGAAGAGAGGGAGGAAGAGAGGGAGGAAGGAAGAATGAAGAGAGGGAGGAAAAGAGGGAGAGAGGTAGGAAGAGAGGGAGGAAGAGAGGGAGGAAGGAGGAATGAAGAGAGGGAGGAAGAGAGGGAGGAAGGAAGAATGAAGAGAGGGAGGAAAAGAGGAAGGAAGAGAGGGAGGAAGGAGGAATGAAGAGAGGGAGGAAGAGAGGGGGAAGAGAGGGAGGAAGAGAGGAAGGAAGGAGGAATGAAGAGAGGGAGGAAGAGAGGGAGGAAGAGAGGGAGGAAGGAGGAATGAAGAGAGGGAGGAAGAGAGGGGGAAGAGAGGGAGGAAGAGAGGAAGGAAGGAGGAATGAAGAGAGGGAGGAAAAGAGGAAGGAAGAGAGGGAGGAAGGAGGAATGAAGAGAGGGAGGAAAAGAGGGAGGAAGGAAGAATGAAGAGAGGGAGGAAAAGAGGGAGAGAGGTAGGAAGAGAGGGAGGAAGAGAGGGGGAAGAGAGGGAGGAAGAGAGGGAGGAAGGAGGAATGAAGAGAGGGAGGAAGAGAGGGAGGAAGGAAGAATGAAGAGAGGGAGGAAAAGAGGGAGAGAGGTAGGAAGAGAGGGAGGAAGAGAGGGAGGGAGAGAGGGAGGAAGAGAGGGAGGAACAGAGGGAGGAACAGAGAGAGGAAGAGAGGGAGGAAAAGAGGGAGAGAGGACGGAAGAGAGGGAGGAACAGAGGGAGGAACAGAGAGAGGAAGAGAGGGAGTAAAAGAGGGAGAGAGGAAGGAAGAGAGGGAGGAACAGAGGGAGGAACAGAGGGAGGAACAGAGAGAGGAACAGAGGGAGGAGAGAGGAAGGGAGGGAGGAAGAGAGGAAGAAAGGGAGGAAAGTAGGGAGAGAGGAAGGAAGAGAGGAAGGACGAGAGGGAGGAACAGAGGGAGGAACAGAGGGAGGAGAGAGGAAAAGAGGGAGAGATGGAGGAGAGAGGAAAAGAGGGAAGATGGAGGGAGGAAGAGAGATTAAGGCAGAGAGGGAGGAACAGAGGAACCGGGCTCTGATGCTTCTATACCACAGCCTCCCATGAGTGTGCATGTGTGTGTGTCTTTGTGTCCTCTCTCCCTGTTCTCTCTCATGCCCCAGGTCGTATTTAAACAGACAAAAGGACTTTTCCATTTCCCTCCGACTGTCAGATAGTCTTACAATAAAAATGAACACAGGCACGTTCAGACAGCGTGCACGTATAACACATGCACTTTAAACAGTGTGCACGTATAACACAGGCACTTTAAACAGTGTGCACGTATAACACAGGCACGTTCAGACAGCGTGCACGTATAACACATGCACTTTAAACAGTGTGCACGTATAACACAGGCACTTTAAAACAGCGTGCACGTATAACACAGGCACTTTTAACAGCGTGCACGTATAACACATGCACTTTAAACAGAGTGCACGTATAACACAGGCACATTAAAAAGTGTGCACGTATAACACAGGCACATTAAACAGTGTGCACGTATAACACAGGCACATTAAACAGTGTGCACGTATAACACAGGCACTTTAAAACAGCGTGCACGTATAACACAGGCACTTTAAACAGCATGCACGTATAACACAGGGACTTTTAACAGTGTGCACGTATAACACAGGCACATTAAAACAGCGTGCACGTATAACACATGCACTTTAAACAGTGTGCACGTATAACACATGCACTTTAAACAGCGTGCACGTATAACACATGCACTTTAAACAGTGTGCATGTATAACAGTGGCACATTAAAACAGTGTGCACGTATAACACATGCACTTTAAACAGTGTGCACGTATAACACAGGCACATTAAAACAGTGTGCACGTATAACACATGCACATTAAAACAGCGTGCACATATAACACAGGCACATTAAAACAGCGTGCACGTATAACACAGGGACTTTTAACAGTGTGCACGTATAACACAGGCACTTTAAAAAGTGTACACGTATAACACAGGCACATTAAACAGTGTGCACGTATAACACAGGCACATTAAACAGTGTGCACGTATAACACAGGCACTTTAAAACAGCGTGCACGTATAACACAGGCACTTTTAACAGCGTGCACGTATAACACATGCACTTTAAACAGCATGCACGTATAACACAGGCACATTAAAACAGTGTGCACGTATAACACAGGCACATTAAAACAGTGTGCACGTATAACACAGGCACATTAAAACAGCGTGCACGTATAACACAGGCACTTTAAACAGCGTGCACGTATAACACATGCACTTTTAACAGCGTGCACGTATAACACAGGCACTTTAAACAGTGTGCATGTATAACACAGGCACATTAAACAACTTGTGCACGTATAACACAGGCACATTAAACAGTGTGCACGTATAACACATGCACTTTAAACAACTTGCACGCCAACAGAAGAACATTCAAACGATGCCCCTGATGTCCAAGGCTGTTGTATAAAGAATTAAGTATTTTCTCCATGGTACTGCATCCACGCAAGGTATTGTCTCCATAGTAACACGTAATGTCTTTCTCCATGGTAACATGTAAAGTCTTTCTCCATAATAACACACAAAACGTCTCTTTCCATGGTAACACGGAAGGTGTTGTCTCCATGGTAACACGTAAGGTCTTTTCTCCATGGCAACGCGTGAGGTCTTTTCTCCATGGTAACATGTAAAGTCTTTCTCCATAATAACACACAAAACGTCTTTTTCCATGGTGACACGGAAGGTGTTGTCTCCATGGTAACACGTAAGGTCTTTTCTCCATGGCAACGCGTGAGGTCTTTTCTCCATGGTAACATGGACGGTGTGTGAGATTCCTAGTATTAGGTCAAGATGGCTGCCATTAGTGCAGATGACTTCATCTGAAGAATATCAACAGTGTCATTTCAGAGTAAGTAAAATGGTATATTTGGTATGTTAAGTCCTTTAAGGTAGCTAGTGTGTTAATAAAATAATGGGTTTGGACAGGTATTCTGCTACTCGTGTAAACTTGTGTGGCATTGACAAACAAATGTGTGAAAGTTAGTGTATTTTCTGTAGGGAAGCTAATGATCAGAAATACATTCCTGGGACTGTTTACATTTATTTTATTTTATTATTACCATAGCATTTTTGTATGTTCTCTATAGTTATGTACATGAACATTTATAAATTGACCAACTTGGCCAAACTCCTGGCAGACTTGATGCAAAATATTGTGTAGTGAGTTAATTCTTCACTGGATCAGTCTTAAACTTTGCACACAAATTGCTGCAATCTTGTGGACAAACTCTAAATTACACCTAGGATCCTATCTTGATAATGTATATAAGGTTTTTTGTTTGTATTATATTTTACCATATCTAATGTGTTATATTCTGAGCTACAGGCAGTTAGATTTGGATATGTCATTTTAGGCGAAAATTTGAAAAAAGGGTCCAATTCTTATTAAAGAACAAAGTAAGAAACACATACAGAGAAATGATCATATTGATCACACAGGACTCATTCAAAATACAATTGGCAAACAGAAACAAAAAGAGGTGTGCTTTGGCCTCCAACTCTCCATTCCCCCCAGACCAACATCACCACCAACTCCCCCTTCCCCCCAGACCAGCATCACCTCCAACTCCCCATTCCCCCAGACCAACATCACCCCAACTCCCCATTCCACCCAGACCAACATCACCCCCAACTCCCCATACCCCCAGACCAACATCACCTCCAACTCCCCATTCCCCCCAGACCAACATCACCTCCAACTCCCCATTCCCCCCAGACCAACATCACCACCAACTCTCCATCCCCCCAGACCAACATCACCTCCAACTCCCCATTCCCCCCAGACCAACATTACCTCCAACTCCCCATTCCCCCAGACCAACATCACCTCCAACTCCCCATTCCCCCAGACCAACATCACCCCCAATTCCCCATTCCCCCCAGACCAACATCACCTTCAACTCCCCATTCCCCCCAGACCAACATCACCTCCAACTCTCCATTCCCCCCAGACCAACATCACCCCCAACTCCCCATTCCCCCAGACCAACATTACCTCCAACTCCCCATTCCCCCAGACCAACATCACCCCAACTCCCCATTCCCCCCAGACCAACATCACCCCAACTCCCCATTCCCCCAGACCAACATTACCTCCAACTCCCCATTCCCCCAGACCAACATCACCCCAACTCCCCATTCCCCCCAGACCAACATCACCCCAACTCTCCATTCCCCCCAGACCAACATCACCCCAACTCCCCATTCCCCCAGACCAACATCACCCCCAACTCCCCATTCCCCCCAGACCAACATCACCTCCAACTCCCCATTCCCCCCAGACCAACATCACCTCCAACTCCCCATATCTAGCCATTTGAGAGCACCCTTACCTGCCAATCTATATACTACGTCTCCGTAATCTAGCATGGGTAGGATGGTCATCTGAATCAGGGTTAGTTTGGCAGCTGGGGTGAAAGAGGAGCGATTACGATAGAGGAAACCAAGTCTAGATTTAACTTAAGCCTGCAGCTTTGATATGTGCTGAGAGAAGGACAGTGTACCGTCTAGCCATACTCCCAAGTACTTGTATGAGGTGACTACCACAAGCTCTAAACCCTCAGAGGTAGTAATCACACCGGTGGGGAGAGGGGCATTCTTCTAACCAAACCACATGACCTTTGTTTTGGAGGTGTTCAGAACAAGGTTAAGGGCAGAGAAAACTTGTTGGACACTAAGAAAGCTTCATTGTAGAGCAGGGGTGTCAAACTCAAATACCCAGTGGGCCAAAATGTAAAACCTGAACAAAGTCGCGGGCCAACATTGAACAAATGAACCTTTTAATATGGACCCAAACAAGTTTTGCTTTAACATTGAATATGGAACAAGCATCGCTTATTACCATACAATATATAATTTAATAGTGGAGACATGCAAAATCGAATTTCAAATGAAAAAACACATCAATGGCATTCATTTACTAAATAAATAAAATTTAAATAAAAATCGTATGCCTCTTTTCTATTTGCAGCCTTCTGATTTAAATACCAAAATAAACTTTTTCCACTGCCTAATAATTTTACAAATAAAATGATAATAAATCAATCAACCATTCAAGCCCATGCCTTGTAGCAAGAAAAAGTGCACAAAGAAAACGTTAATTATTGCACACTGATCTAATCTGTTTTCTGCCTTACTTTTCGCCATTTTTGGGACGGGATAGCGCGCTGACAGTTGTAGCGTCTATGTTGCTATGACTACTGTCACAGAGGAGAGAGGGCGTTTCTGGGTCCTGTCCTGATTGGCGCGCGAAAACAACAGCAGAGCATTATGGGATTCGTAGTATTAGCGGTGAATGCGCTGTATAATACCGGCGGGCCAGCTCTAGTAGTAATTTGGTATTGTCTCGCGGGCCAAATATAATTACCCCGCGGGCCAGAGTTTGACACGCATGTTGAAGAGCATTTAACACAAAATCCGGGGGAGGGGCCAGTAAGACATAAGACTGTATCATCTGCATATAAATGGATGAGAGAGCTTACTGCCTGAGCTATGTTGTTGATGTAAATTGAGAAGAGCCTGGGGCCTAGGATTGAGCCTTGGGGTACTCCCTTGATGACAGACAGTGGCTGAGACAGCCGATGTTCTGACTTTATACACTGCGCTCTCTGAGAGAGGTAGTTAGCAAACCAGGCCAAAGACCCCTCAGAGACACCAATACTCCATAGCCGGCCCACAAGAATGGAATGGTCTACCGTATCAAAAACTTTGGCCAAAGTGGTACCATGTAACAGTGGTACCATGTAACAGTGGTACCATGTAA
>NW_026600363.1:0-2500 GCF_029448725.1 Salvelinus fontinalis
CCTGCCGGGTGGAACTGAGGTTAGCCTGCCGGGTGGAACTGAGGTTAGCCTGCCGGGTGGAACTGAGGTTAGCCTGCCGGGTGGAACTGAGGTTAGCCTGCCGGGTGGAACTGAGGTTAGCCTGCCGGGTGGAACTGAGGTTAGCCTGCCGGGTGGAACTGAGGTTAGCCTGCCGGGTGGAACTGAGGTTAGCCTGCCGGGTGGAACTGAGGTTAGCCTGCCGGGTGGAACTGAGGTTAGCCTGCCGGGTGGAACTGAGGTTAGCCTGCCGGGTGGAACTGAGGTTAGCCTGCCGGGTGGAACTGAGGTTAGCCTGCCGGGTGGAACTGAGGTTAGCCTGCCGGGTGGAACTGAGGTTAGCCTGCCGGGTGGAACTGAGGTTAGCCTGCCGGGTGGAACTGAGGTTAGCCTGCCGGGTGGAACTGAGGTTAGCCTGCCGGGTGGAACTGAGGTTAGCCTGCCGGGTGGAACTGAGGTTAGCCTGCCGGGTGGAACTGAGGTTAGCCTGCCGGGTGGAACTGAGGTTAGCCTGCCGGGTGGAACTGAGGTTAGCCTGCCGGGTGGAACTGAGGTTAGCCTGCCGGGTGGAACTGAGGTTAGCCTGCCGGGTGGAACTGAGGTTAGCCTGCCGGGTGGAACTGAGGTTAGCCTGCCGGGTGGAACTGAGGTTAGCCTGCCGGGTGGAACTGAGGTTAGCCTGCCGGGTGGAACTGAGGTTAGCCTGCCGGGTGGAACTGAGGTTAGCCTGCCGGGTGGAACTGAGGTTAGCCTGCCGGGTGGAACTGAGGTTAGCCTGCCGGGTGGAACTGAGGTTAGCCTGCCGGGTGGAACTGAGGTTAGCCTTCTGGGTGGAACTGAGGTTAGCCTGCTGGGTGGAACTGAGGTTAGCCTTCTGGGTGGAATTGAGGTTAGCCTGCCGGGTGGAACTGAGGTTAGCCTGCCGGGTACAGCGGCGGAACTGAGGTTAGCCTGCCGGGTACAGCGGCGGAACTGAGGTTAGCCTGCCGGGTGGAACTGAGGTTAGCCTGCCGGGTACAGCGGTGGAACTGAGGTTAGCCTGCCGGGTACAGCGGTGGAACTGAGGTTAGCCTGCCAGGTGGAACTGAGGTTAGCCTGCTGGGTACAGCGGTGGAACTGAGGTTAGCCTGCCGGGTGGAACTGAGGTTAGCCTGCCGGGTGGAACTGAGGTTAGCCTGCCGGGTGGAACTGAGGTTAGCCTGCCGGGTGGAACTGAGGTTAGCCTGCCGGGTGGAACTGAGGTTAGCCTGCCGGGTGGAACTGAGGTTAGCCTGCCGGGTGGAACTGAGGTTAGCCTGCCGGGTGGAACTGAGGTTAGCCTGCCGGGTGGAACTGAGGTTAGCCTGCCGGGTGGAACTGAGGTTAGCCTGCCGGGTACAGCGGTGGAACTGAGGTTAGCCTGCTGGGTGGAACTGAGGTTAGCCTGCTGGGTGGAACTGAGGTTAGCCTGCTGGGTACAGCGGTGGAACTGAGGTTAGCCTGCTGGGTGGAACTGAGGTTAGCCTGCCGGGTACAGCGGTGGAACTGAGGTTAGCCTGCCGGGTACAGCGGTGGAACTGAGGTTAGCCTGCCAGGTGGAACTGAGGTTAGCCTGCTGGGTACAGCGGTGGAACTGAGGTTAGCCTGCCGGGTGGAACTGAGGTTAGCCTGCCGGGTGGAACTGAGGTTAGCCTGCCGGGTGGAACTGAGGTTAGCCTGCCGGGTGGAACTGAGGTTAGCCTGCCGGGTGGAACTGAGGTTAGCCTGCCGGGTGGAACTGAGGTTAGCCTGCCGGGTGGAACTGAGGTTAGCCTGCCGGGTGGAACTGAGGTTAGCCTGCCGGGTGGAACTGAGGTTAGCCTGCCGGGTGGAACTGAGGTTAGCCTGCCGGGTGGAACTGAGGTTAGCCTGCCGGGTGGAACTGAGGTTAGCCTGCCGGGTGGAACTGAGGTTAGCCTGCCGGGTGGAACTGAGGTTAGCCTGCCGGGTGGAACTGAGGTTAGCCTGCCGGGTACAGCGGTGGAACTGAGGTTAGCCTGCTGGGTGGAACTGAGGTTAGCCTGCTGGGTGGAACTGAGGTTAGCCTGCTGGGTGGAACTGAGGTTAGCCTGCTGGGTACAGCGGTGGAACTGAGGTTAGCCTGCTGGGTACAGCGGTGGAACTGAGGTTAGCCTGCCTGGTGGAACTGAGGTTAGCCTGCCGGGTACAGCGGTGGAACTGAGGTTAGCCTGCCGGGTACAGCGGTGGAACTGAGGTTAGCCTGCCTGGTACAGCGGTGGAACTGAGGTTAGCCTGCTGGGTACAGCGGTGGAACTGAGGTTAGCCTGCCGGGTGGAACTGAGGTTAGCCTGCCGGGTGGAACTGAGGTTAGCCTGCCTGGTGGAACTGAGGTTAGCCTGCCTGGTGGAACTGAGGTTAGCCTGCTGGGTACAGCGGTGGAACTGAGGTTAGCCTGCTGGGTACAGCGGTGGAACTGAGGTTAGCCTGCCTGGTACAGCGGTGG